>NW_026083387.1:0-35300 GCF_020184175.1 Aphis gossypii
GCACTATGATTTTTCCATTTATAACCTACTGCCTACTGGCGACCAACTCCTTAATCAGGCCCTGTCAAAGGCTAATAGATCCAACAAAAGAAAAGTTGCACAATAATATAATATGATATTAATAGTTATATGAAAAACACGCATGGAAAAATAATATTATGATTCGGTTTTTCAATTATTGTTAATTTATTTTTCATCGAGTATATATATATAGTAATACAATTATAATTTATCATAATATGCGTTATTTTTTGTTCTCGATTGTGATTTGTGATAACGTATAGTTAATAATTATTAATTATCGATAGCATGTTATTCCGGGTTTTTCAGTACTCGGCAGATGGGATATTATCCATGACTGTGAGTTCTATTTTAAAACGACTTTCCGACTAGAATGGCGGGTCGGTAGTGGTACGAAGAAGCCACTCACACTAACGTAAATTTACAGATACGGTCGGCAATGAACCAACACTACGAGTGTCGTGCTTGTATATACGATACATGTCCGCTTGCTGCTGAGGCTGATTCGCGTTTTATTTGGTTTACTTATAACGTAGGTAGTTGTCTTAAATTATCCATAATATTGTGATTAGTGTTAATTTAAAGAGTAACGTAATGATGGTGTTTGAATTTAAATAAAAGTTTAATAATAATTACTATTATAAGTATTTGTTTTTGTATTCACCTATAAGCTTATATATATATATATATATATATATATATTATATATAAACTTATACAGTATATTATAGTAACGTAGTGTAAAGTGCGCTTGTTTGATTGATATTCGAGTATACAGCAGCTGATCATTGACGTAAGTACCTACTTTTGATATTTTATAAATTATATTATTATTTAGTTACCACTTTTATACTATAGCTGGGTAATATATAAGACTATAATATTCTGTGTGTGGCATCTTAGTGTATATATAACGTTATACCTACCCATTGTAATTATTAAAGGCGGGATTGGAGTTAAAATCAATTTAACATTATCGAGCTATCTAACTACATAGTTAGTATGGTACCTATTAGTTTTTATAAAATTGTAATATAAACAAATGTATTTATAAAATTATAATAATAACTATTTTATTGTTACTTATTTTAAGCTGAAAACAACTATAATTGTAGAAAATTGTTATGGTATAAAATACATACAAACAAACAATAGTTAAACAATTTGTGTGTGATGTTTAAGTGAGTGAGTGAAGTAACTTTTATAGTTATTTTAAATCATTGAAAGAAGTAAATACCCATATATATGTATAGGTAGTAAATTAGAATGATATATGTACCTACTATAATACATACCTACTATACATTTAAATATTGTCCAATAGAAACATGGAAATCAGAAATTGTTTATAATATGTTAGTAGGTACTCATCATTAATTAGGTAAAATATAATTTATGTAAGTAACTTAACAGTTTTTAAGAATATTCAAAGTTGTTTGTTTTTAAAAAACAAATTTTATTATATAAAAATAATATTAGCCTGTTTAGTTAAATAAACTGTTGTATTATTATAATATTTTTATATGTATATTATTATTTATAAAGAATAAGTCTTTTAGCCAATTATATTTACTAATTAAGTCAATTAACAAGCTAAATCTTTAAAATCCAATTTACTATCAGTTTTAATTTCTCTGTACACAGAATTGAAATTTGTTCTAACATATTATTTAGACTTCTAATAAATAACAATACCCATTTAATTAAAGTTAAATCTTAAAGTATTATATATACCTATACAATAAAATAATAGGTATGGCCGTAAATTATTATTTTTTTTTTTTTTACTAGCTGTATTAGTACAAAACTATGGATAGCTCTCAACAATTACTAAGTTATGCATGATACAAAATTATACATTACATTTTAAAATTATATAATAAAGCCAGCGTCCAATATAAAAGAAATTACAGTTTTAATGGCAATTTTTTCTTTTATCAATAATAAGTGGTATTAAATATTAATCCATTTTATAGAGCCACATTTTTGTATAAGTTAGAATGTTTTAGTAATTATTCAAATGTTTATTTTTTGATTGATTCATTTTATTTTAAAATTTAAGGAAATGCCCAAAAATGCTTATAAGCCCAGTAGCTGCTTATCACAAGTTTCTAAAAGACGGAGAGAAAAGGTTGTTGAAATCAATTATTTAGTCAACAACACAGATAATGTTATTTCTCCGGTTATTTCTATTCAATCCAAACAAGTTGAACCACCTGAACAATTTTCCCAAAAAGATTCAAGCTATAATACGTTACCAGGAGTTATCGAATGTTATTCTAATAATGATCCTGAACCATGTTTGGAACTTAGAGAAATGAATATTCCTCAACATCTACCCGATTTGAATAATTTTGATTTAAAATTAGCCTCGTTTATTACTAATTCTAGACTTCCAAGAAGTCGTGCTTCAGAATTATTAAAATTATTGAAATCTGTAGATAATTTGGATAGCTTAAAATCATTACCAACAGATTCCAGGACCTTATTATCAACTCCCCGATCTGGAAGTGTAGAAATGAAAACAATCGCTGGTGGTCAGTACATCCATTTTGGTATCTCCAATGGATTAAAATATTTAATAAATAGAGATCAACTAACGGTCTTTGAATTATGGTTCAACATTGATGGGTTGCCAATTGACAGAAAGGGCAAATCATTGTAGCCTATTCTATGTGGTATTTTTGTTGATAATTCAATAAGACCTTTCATAGTTGGATCTTATTTTGGAGAAAAAAAACCATAAAATGTTCATGAATACCTCTCTCCTTTTATTCATGAACTTAATGATCTTATAAATAATGGTTTGCAAGTTGATGATAGCAATATAAGAATACATTTAAAAGGATTAATTGCCGATGCGTCTGCTCGAGCCTATATTAAACAGGTTAAAGGGCACTCTGGGTACTTAAGTTGTGAAAAATGTATGGTTGAAGGAGAGTATTTGTATGGTAGTGTATCATTTAATGACGAAACTGCTTAAGAACGAACTGATGATTCATTTTTTAACCGTACTAATGAAGAACATCATGTTGGAATATCTCCTTTATTAGATATTACTGGTATCGGGCTTGTCTCAAGTATCCCTTTGGACTATATGCATCTTTGTTGCTTGGGTATTATGAAAAAAATATTACATTGTATTGTAAGAGGGTCTAAAGTTGTTAATTCATGTGGACAAATTCGACTTTCTAAGGATCAAATCATCTTAATAAATAATCGTTTGAAAATTATTTCAAAATATCTATGTTCAGACTTTGTTCGTGTACCACACAACTTAAGTGACTTCCATACCTTTAAAGCTACCGAACTACGACAAATAATGTTGTACACGGGACCATTTTTATTTAAACATATAGTTAGTTTACCTGTGTATAACAATTTAATAATGTTTAATATTGTCATAAGAATTTTGAGCTGTAGTAAAACTGTTTATAGCCAAAAATGATTATGCCAATACTTAAGCTAAACATTTTGTAAAAACATTTTCTCAAGTATTTGGCCGTGGAAATGTCTCATACAATGTACATTCGTTTATTCATTTGGCAAATGACTGCAAAAAATATGGTGTAGTATATAATTTTTCAGCTTTTCCTTTCGAAAATTATTTACAGCATTTGAAAAAAATATTACAACCCGGTCCTTCTCCATAAGTTCAACTTCATAACCGTATCATAGAAGAACGTGTATGTAGTCATACTGATATTTCTGAAATACCATTGTACCCATTGTTCGATGGTCATCATTATGAAGGTCCATTGCCAGAAAATATGCAGGCTGAATCTGTCACTCAATATTCTATTTTATTCATGCCAACATTTACTCTATGAATTCAAAAAATAAAAAGAAGAAGTACCAAAAAAGATGATTGTGTGATTATGTCATCAAATGTTATATGCATTGTCAAGAATGTTGTTGAACGGAATGGAGAAATTTTCCTTGTATGTTCTACATTTGAAAAAGTTGATCCTTTTTACAACAACCCTTGCTCTTCTATCTCAGTTGGAATATTTGAATGTAGTAGAATATCATCTACAGTTGAATTGTTTCATATTAATAGTGTTAAATTCAAGGCTTCATATTTTCCCTTTTCCGATAAAGAATTACAATGGGAACAAAATACATTTTATGTATGCTCATTGCTTCATATTTATAACTAGGTAATAGTTTATTAAATTAAACTAATTTAAAATAAGTACTAGTTTGTAATAAATAGGCATTTATAATTACAGGTTATTTATGTATTTTATTTGTTTAGTATTGAGACCAAGTCGTATTGTATTGTTGTTGCCTCGGACAACAGAAAATTAGCAAATTCTATTCCAATAACGTGGCTAAAGTTAGAGATTGGTGATCCTGTTCCTGTTATTGGTCAAATATATGAATGGTATAGACCATTCAGCAATACAAAAAGTAAATCTGAGAAATATGTTCAAGTAGATACGCATTGGATGACAAATTTTGGACGTTTATTGGCTATTGAAAGTAATTATACTTTAGACATAATGAATAATTGGCTATTTTGTAATATTTCATATATTAACTAAAAATTATTTTTGATACTTGTAAAAATATAGATTCATATTTATCAGAAAATTTTGTAGCTATTGTTGAAAATCTGAAGTTAAACAAGTTTGTTATCATCGAGTTTTTGGAGGAGGAACAATGCATTGAAATAGTCCCGAGTAACTGGATCATTGTTGATGATAAACTACAAAAATGTATTTGTAGATGGCCTGGAAGTAAGAATGCTTCCCGCTATACAGCCTCTCAAAAACCACCAACAAATGTATGGGACAGATACGAGTGCCTTCCACAAAAATTTGCTGGTTTGTGATTCAACTTTAAGCATATTATGTTTAATACTAAAATATTAATAATTAAAACTTCTTATATTCATTTAAAAACTTTCAGAATCATATGAGGTAGCAAAAAAAAAACTATCTGCGTTTTGTAATACCAGTACAACCGAGGTGGAAAATGTAGATAAGCCTAGAAAACGCAAAAAAAAAACAGTTCTTTGATTCTTCTAACAAGAACAATGGAGATACAATTGTATCTCCATCGTTCTTGTTAAGGGATATTGATTTAAGTCAAAGCTCGAGTAAAAGTAAGTTCAGAAACGTGTAATCTGCAGTTGTGTTTAGAACTTAATTATTAACAAAATCAAAATAAGTTATGTTAATACATGTATATATTTAAAAAGTCACACATATATAATGCATGCTTACTACTCAGATTGATTTTTTGATGACACAACATTCAGTTTTTGAAAATGTATTAATTTTAATACTTTTCTGGTATAAAATTAAAAAATGTTTAAAAATATAAAGTTGTTACTCATTTGGGGTAAAATCAAGGTGAAAATTATCATACTACTGAAATAACCAAGATTTAGCTATCTGAAAACAATTATATTCCAAAAAAGTTAATACTTTTTAAAAAAATGAGTGGTATTTAATTAAAAAATCACCTTGTATATTTTTTATTATGTTTGTTTAATAAAATATTACTGATTAATTACAGCATAACTTTTAGATAATAATACATTTAATTGTAATCTAAGATTAAAAAAGAAAAATAAACAAATCGATTCAGACGGAAGTGATTCTATACTTCATCGGAATTACTATGCAGTATCGTCCGTAGATTTGAACCAAGCTCCAAAACCTTCTGGTATTTCTATAATTTAGTTTTGTATTGAATTTTTTTTTTTTTAAAGACTAAGTTCTTACTATGTCTGGTAAAGTGCTGGTAAGCACTATAACTGGTAGAGTTTAACTTGCAGATTACCACCATGGTGCAGTTAGCGCTAACCGGCACTATACAACACATTTTAAAAACGGTTTTAAGCATTAAAATGTTAACTAATACTCATGAATCATGGCTAAGTCCAAAGGCTGTCATACGATATTAATACAAAATAATAATGATAAAAACTTGTTTAATTTTCCTAAATGTTATGTTTATGTTTATTTATTTCAAAGCCATTAATAATTACTACAACTGAATTTATTTTTAGGCTTATTTGATATGTGCAGGAGTAGAGAAAACTCACCTGATATAGTGGAGCAATCAAACATAAATTATGATGAAGAAAATTCTGAACAATATACTGGTAAAGTTGATTACTTTTATTTATTTTATTTAGCTGACCCCGTGCACTTCGTTGCCCGTTAAAAATGCAAATTCTATATATATAGATTCGAATTTTGATTAATTTGTTATTTACTATTCGGTTTAACTGTGTTCAAAACTTAGACATTTTCATTGACTCTTTTTTGATTCTCAAAAATTTTGTGAAAGCACCACTTTAATATGCGAATTTTGTAAAATGCTTTCTTATTACACACTAAATTTGTGATACGATTTTACGAATGTACCGTGTAAATTGTAAGCATCGATCTATCATTGTTCAGGCTCTACGTTTATCAGTTAGTGAGTTACTCAAGTCATAATATTATAGTCATTCTGCTTACCGTTGCCGTGAGACTCTCTTATGATTATGAGAGCAGTATATTATCATGTAGGCAATCCACACGTGGTAGATTGCGGACTCCGCGAGATGTGTATAAGAATTTTATAATTTCTAACACTTAAGTTTCAAAGTTATGTCATTTTTTTTTTTTACTACAGTGGGTAAAATACAATAATATGCCATCTCGTGGTTTTTGTATTGTTGCCTGTTGGTAAAACAATAAAACTTAGTATAACTTGTTATGTTAGTCTATTGCTGTAAAAAAATGTATATTAAATATATATATTATAATCAAGCTGTCCCGACACGGCGTTGCCCGCGTATTAGTTGGTTTTTTTTGCATTTTCGTAGGCCATGTATTAGTGTTATTATGTATGAGAAAATTTAATAAAACATATAAATATGGTTTATCACGGAGATATGAAAATTTTATATTAAAATTACATTTAAATACCTATGTACTATGTGGTACACCATACTATATTGTGTATTATCCCAGCACTATTTTCAAAATAATTAATATAAGAATGATCTATGTTTATAATGTTACTAATATTTATCTTGCTCGTTAAATATACCAACTCTATATGACTCAAACTTTGTTCAATTCATTATTTAATATTCGGTGGATTATGTTCTAGATTTATCTTAAGTTTTCTGTGGCCCGGAATAAAAATTCTGATTCGCTGAACTGCTGAAGTATATTATCATTTATCAGGTAGGCAATCTATCTGCGGTAGATCGCGGACCTAGTGCTGTTTGTATGTAAGTGTATGATTTAACTCTAATAAATATCAAAGTTATACCAAGTTTGACATAGTACGGTAGATTATATTAATCAATTAATACATAATCCTAACCCAACCTTAACGCACTAAAATCCGATGAGAGCGTCCAGCTCGCCGATGATGCGTCTGGCAAAAAAATAATCAAGGTTATTGTAGTCACAACGTGCATTCACGCGATTGGCAAGTTTAATTTAATTTAAATTTAACTATTGCTGTGAATTTTAAATTTACTGTGGCCATTGACTTATTTCGCTAATTCTTATTTTTGTTGTTATGGTTTTAACAAAATATAACATCAGGTCTATAACTATTATATTCAATCATAATCAATAGCGACCTTAATATAGTTTATTTTCTTGCTGAACAACTGCAGTGACAGTTGTTGTTGTTTTTTTACACCCAGATTCCGAACTTTTCTGGTGTATTTTCCTAAAATTGTATTACATAAGCACATTTTCCTGCGACCAATAAGAGGAATTATATTATATTATATTATATTCATATTATTAAATGGTTACCAAATGTTATCAAAATCCGTAATTCATTATATTAATTTTATATATTACCATAGCAACCACAAATAAATAAATATTATTCTCAAATCTTATAACCCCCATAGCAACCATTTATAAACAAAAATTTCTATCGTAAATCTCAATATTCCTGTTTGAGCACATATTATTAATAATACATATTGAAAAAAAACTATCCTATCTTTTAAGTTGGACCAAATTACACGGGGTGTAAAAAATTTCATCAAAATCGGTTAAGTGGTTTAGGAGTCCATTGAGGACAAACATTGTGACACGAGATTTATATATATTAAGATAATTATCATAATAATATTCTTATGCTAAACAGTATTGTCCCAAAATGTACAACAAAATTTAACAAATACAAATCCAACATCTACATCAAGTGATAATAATATGATGGATAAAATGCAATGTGTCTGTCATACAGTAATGAAAGGTAATAAAAATGATTGAATTAGTTGAATCAATAAATCTTCTGGACCTTATTTTTGTATTAGAATATAATTTGTATGCAATGAAAACTAATTCAATTGTTTTCACTTTATTTGAATAATACAGTATATATATACCTTCAATTTTAATGTAAATTTAATACAATATAATAATTTATTTATTTATTTATTTATTTATTATTAATAATAATCATATTTTATTATAATTTTTCAGATAATTTTATTGTAATAAATATAATATTTTTTTAAATATCATATGTAGGTATGTGATATTTACAATATTATATTTAACTTTGAATTACTTGATTTGAAGAAATTATAGCCCTATTGTATAGTTAAAAATTAAAATAATCATATAGGAAGTAGATGACTCTGCTGTCTTTTGAGTATTTTGGGACGATTGTGAGGAATTGGTTGAGATGAATCAATTGCAAGGCTGATTGGGTGGTTACTTAAGGGTTTGTGGTTACAAGTGTAAAATGTTGTGGTAGATTCTACAATTTTTTTTATTTGTTTGTCTGTGTGTGAATACATAATAAATTATATTCATTATAATTCATAACTAAGAAAAAACAAAGAATTGCTAAGTACATTTTCTGCTCTGTTTAGAATTTAAAAAAATTGTAGATTATTGCATTTTCAGTGTTTAATCAAATGGTTTCCCTTCAAAAGGATGTAAATGTTATAAAAATTGATTTGATGAAAAATCAAAATTTAATAGCAGAAGTAATTGACAGACAAAACCACCAAACAACTCAAAATCAAACAGTTGAAAACATAACTCGGTCAAATTTAAAAATACCGTTACAGACCATGGAACAACTTGACAGTCTTGAAGCCAATGAAGAACTTAAACAAATCTTAGTATGTTTTAATTTTTTTTTAATTTTTAATTTTATAAAGGTATATCTTTTCATCCAGAAATGGAAAGCCATTTGACTCAAAAAGAACTACTTATCAAATAATGAAGATAGTTTTTGAAAATCGCATGGCTGAAGGATTGAACATGGAAGGAAGAGGAGAGAAGCGAGCACTTGGAAAAATGGAAATTTGTACAGTTATAATAGGTATGATTCTAAACTAAAAAAATTAGGTTAAAACTATACAGTAGACAATTTATAATTTTAATAATTTTAATTTCATAAAAAACTGAACATGACCACAACTTCTATCAAATTAGGCTTAGTTTTCATAGTTAGAGTATAAAACTGCCTCACAATTACTACTTTATCTTAATCTTTACTTCACCTTTTCAACTAAAACCTATATATATTTTTCTAAGTTACTAAAAGTACTTTTGGAAAATAAGATTTTGGATTGACTTTTTAAGTCTTAAATTCATTCAGTTACTTATAAGTATCCCGGGATACAGTTTTTGTATTTCGTTTTCACACAACTAAATAACTGCTTTTGATTTAATTTGTAATTAATAATAACAAATTATTTATTGTTAAATCCAGACTACTTCAAGTTTTAACTTTGAAAAGCTAATTATATATTATTTTTTATTTTTCACAGATGCTGTGAAGTTCATGTTTCCTGAAGAATCACTGAAACTGATTAAAATACATATGAGTGATTGGCTAAAGCTAAAGCTAAGGCTCCTAAGAGGAAATCCCAATAATAAGATTATTGATTTACATTAATATTAAAACATGATTTTTTAAGATTATATATAAATATTAATATATATATAACTAAATATTAATTAACTACTACAATACTCATATAAATAAAAAGTACATTTTCTACTGACACCTATTTATGGATCTATTTAAATTTTGAATTTGAATCCATGTAAATTGTAATATTAAAAATTTACATAATATAAAGTTATTACCTAAATATAAACATTGCTTTTACATTTTTATCTACAAGTTTTATATTTAAGTACACGTATATGATATACGTATCATATCCCAAATCCATACTACTATTATATACGTATTTTAAACGTAATTTATACGTTGCTGGCTGCACCAAATATACTCGTATATACACTGATTATAAACATGATTTTTGCCACTAATATATACGTATTTAAAACGTTGAATATACGTTAAAATGTACGTTTATTACACACATAATATACGTTGAATATCTATCTTTTGACTCAAAAATATCCATGATTTCTACCTATCATCAACTAAATATATTCGTTTATTATACGTAACTTAGGTTATTCATATCCGTATATTATACGTTTAATATATGTATATTTGTTTACTGGGTAATGCTATAAACAAACGGATACCTATTGATTATCATAGACTACGATGATGTATTATAGTATTATACAATTATTATACAGTTAAGACACGTATTTTACTTAAAATCAAAAAAGTGTGGCAATAACCAGACAGGTTTCTAGTGTGCTGTTTTCCCGTGCCATCCGGTCTATGCGATTCACTTATATACTTGTATAAATTCAAATTTGATATTTATTAATCATTATTTTTATAATTTTTATCCTCATGGTCGTGGTGTATTTAAATTATAATACTTTATCATGGACTCACGCGTTTGTGGCTTTTGTCGTAAAGATAGAGGAAGTCTAAATCCAACTAATTGGAATCGACATTTACAAGCTAGTAAAAATTAAAAAATTAAAACTAATAGTAGTTTTAATATTAAGCAATTTTTTACTACTACAAGTACAAAAGGTATGTATATTTTTTATGATATTTAACTAGATGTGCCTCGCTCTGCTGTGAAATTCGGTCTAAGTGAAATTCGATCTAAGTGATATTCGCTCTAAGTGAGTACCCTAGGTCGGAGACGGGACTGTAAAGAAAATATCGTAAAAAGTCTAGTAGTCACAATTTTAGTTAACCTAACCTCCGGTGGTTTGGGAGGAGCCGATGGGGTCCTAACCTAACCTTCGAGGGGGTCGGTGTGCCTTGATTTCTGGGCTGGTGGAAGCCGCCTTTGGCGCCTTCGAGGGGGTTGGGTGAAAATCGTGTTATCAGGAATTCGATGGGAAATTTTAATCGGGCGTCTAGAAAAGAATTAAGTGTCTAGCTATCAGTCCTAAACTGGTGTAATACTGTTTCCCATTGCATACCCTGTCTTTTTGTATATAAAAAAATGTATTTAGCGAAAATGGTAGCTGAGTGTCTAGCTATTAATCATCACATCACGTAACTAAATCTGTATCCTAAATCTATATCTGACAATACAATCAACCTGCGCCTCCGACGTCGAAAGTCTAATGTTGTATTATAGGATAATAAGTATAAAGTCGAATAACATATTTTGAGCATTCAAGTCGAGTTGTCAGTTATCATTGGGAAAAATCGAATTAAACGCCATTAAACCCACCCACCACGTAGGCAATCCTACTGCGTCGGATCGCGGACAATGTGTGAATAGTAGGTTATGATACCAATATATATAATATATATGTATATAAACAATCTCATACCGTGTCCCGTCGCATGCCTGGTTTTTGTATTATAAAATTTATTTAGTGAAAATGGTAATTGAATGTCTAGCTATCAGTCATCATAATATGATGTAAATCGATGTCCGAAAGTTAAATCCATAATTGTCATACTTCCTAATGTCAAAGTTCAGATGTTGTTTTTGATATATAAGAAACTATAAAACATATCAGATGTCATAAAAATTGAAAACATAACAATTCAAAATGTACTCCCTTAACGTGTTATAGTAATACACTTAATAATATGTATATATACTTATAATAATAGCGGCCGGTGTGCCTCGGTGTAAGTGTGCCTCGCTCTGCTGTGAAATTCGGTCTAAGTGAATACCCTAGGTCGGAGTCGGGACTGTAAAGAAAATATCGTAAAAAGTATAGTAGTCACAATTTTAGTTAATCTAACCTCCGGTGGTTTGGAAGAAGCCGAGGGGGTCCTAACTTACCCTCGAGGGGGTCGGTGTGCCTCGATTTCTGGGCTGGTGGAAGCCGCCTTCGAGGGGGTTGTGTAAAAATCGTGTTATCAGGAATTCGGTCGGAAATTGTAATCGGGTGTCTAGAAAAGAAATCATACACTAAAAAAGTAAGAAAAGTACTGAAGTCGAGTAAATAAATACGAACAATGGTAATTGAGTAGCTATCAGTCCTAAACTGGTGTAATACCGTTTCCCATTGCATGCCCTGTTCTTTTTATATATAAAAAAATGTATTTAGTGAAAATGATAGTCGAGTGTCTAACTATCAATCATCACATCACGTACCTAAATCTATGTCTGACAATGCAATCCGCCTGCTCCTCCGACGTCGAAAGTCTAATGTTGTATTGTAGGATAATAAGTATAAAGTCGAATTACATGCGAGCATTCAAGTCGAGTTGTCAGTAATCATTGGGAAAAATCGAATTAAACGGCATTAAACCCACCACGTAGGCAATCTGATTGCGCCGGATCGCGAACAATGTGTAAATAGTAGGTTATGATACCAATATAGTATAATATGAACAATCTCATACCGTGTCCCGTCGCATGCCTGGTTCTTTTTTTTTATATTATAAAATTTATTTAGTGAAAATGGTAATTAAATGTCTAGCTATCAGTCATCATAATATGATGTAAATCAATGTCCGAAAGTTAAATCCATAATTTTCATACCTCCTAATGTCAAAGTTCAGATATTGTTTTTGATATGTAAGTGTAAGAAACTATAAAACATATATTATTTTTTTAAGTATTAAGTAAAAGATAAATATTTTTAATTTATAAAACATATCAATTCAAAATGTACTCCCTAAACGCGTTGTAGCGTACTACACGTCTACACTTTATATGTATATATACTTATAATAATCGTAATAATATGGTATTGAAAAAAATCGTAGACGTATGTATTTATCGTATAAGAGAAAGCAATAGCTTTAATTATCAAAATTCAAATTAAAAAATCAAAAACTAACTCGAAAAAAAATGCAAAAAATTGTTGGATACGGGCGGAAGAGACGTTAATTAGAGCGTCGCCGTAAAAATACGCCAAAGGCACAGCCAGAGAGGGAATCGAACCCGCTACCTCCTATTACCTGGGAACTTACGCCTTATCCTATTGACTACAGTTTAAGCTGGATACTGATGCCGAATCTCGAGCAGTTAAACCGTTTCTGTGTTGTGACGAATTTTTCGTTCAGCTCAGTTTTAATTCGTATAATTCGTGTGTAATAAAGCTTAATTATTCTTATTAATTATCCATTTAATGTATATCTGTAACACTACCTACTTAAATACCTTAATCATATATCTATTTAACGTATTTAATAATAATTCTACAAAATAAGCCGTTAACGTTTCTCAAAGCAACGTACAGTTGAAATACTCATATCTATAGGTATTTTTATAACATATTATAATCATGTACACGAACATTGTATTGTTTGGTGAAATGTCGTCTAGAAACACACAGCAAAACAAACAACCAACGGTTGAATATAAAACAGCAACATCATTTTGTATTATAATATACAAATTATCAGACAGATCGGAAAAAACAGTCGAATAAAAAAAAAAAAAATCGAAGGAAAACGTCGTCGTACTCGGAAGACTCCAAAACGCACGGAACGGAACGGAAAACGTTCGGAAAAGTATGAAAATCAAAAACGCGTTATATATATAAAATACTATAACAAAAGTGTCATAAACATTTCCTACAGAAACTCTTAGGTATGATTAAGAATATTTGCAATTACAACTTTGACTATACCTGTACTTTTATACCTAACTGCTTTTATATTAAGAAACATATCAATTTTATATGTATGTGTGTATGTGAATAAATAAAAAAATTCCGTATAATTCGTGTGTAATGAAGCTTATAATAATATTAATCGTCTGTTTAATATAACGTTTCCCAAAGCAACGTACACTTGAAAATACAACAACGTATTATAATATAACAAACAGCCGATAAAAAAAAAAAAAAAAAACGTTAAAATCTTCGAAAACCCGCGTAATAATCGAACCTAACGTAAGAAAAACGCGTTATCGAGACGGCGGCGTTGGAGAACCGTCCGTTTTCGATAACGACGGCGGCGGGCCATGGAGCATAAAAACGGCGACCGAGGCGCATTCTTTTTATAAGGAAACGAACCTCTTCACGCTTTATTATATAAGGAGATTACTAATTGGTAAATATATTATGATATTATTAAATTGTAATAGTTGATATACAGCGTCTAGTATTTTGATTTACCAAATTTGTAAATTTGTGCAGTCTTTCAACTTTTATTAGGAACACTATAACGTGTCCATAGTAAGTGGCATAGGTAGCAAGGGGAGTCTATGGTGGCAATGCCACCTTACCTTCCCTTTCCATCAGCTGAGGGATCTTGGGGTTTATAATTATGCTTTTTTTTTCAAATAGGTACCTAATAATATATATTTTATATCAGAAATTTCATTTAGTTTGTACCTATTTCACCAGGTCTAAAATACTGAGGTATCTCCAAACTTTTCATAATCTCAATAGTTTTTTCAAAAATAGTGGAAAATTACCAAAAAAATTATTGAAATAGCAAATAATATGCTAATAAATACCCATAAACTGGATTTTCAAGCTAAAAACTTACAATGTTTTATATTTTATAATACAAACTTTTTTCTTTTTAAATTTCACAACTATAAATTAATGAACTATAATTTTTAGAACTCTCTAATTGTTATACCTATAATATAATTTAAACATTAAAAAATAGCATCTTACAATTTACATAAAAATAAAAATTGGTTTTATAGAAAACATTATATTATATAATAATATATAATGGTACACGGCAACAGCAGTAAAATTTGGCTGTAAATATATATGAAGTACATCATTATGTTTTAAGTTTTTCATTTGTTAGATATTACAATATACAAATAAAAGTTACAGGTTATAAGAATAGTTATATGGTAAGCTAAGATACTGGATTAAGTTAATTTATTATGCTTTTAGTTGATCAGAGTGCTGCAAGAAGTGGTGTAACCAGTGAAAATCCTAAAATTCTATGTAATGTTGAAGTACAAGAAAAAACAGGTAATTTATTTATTATTTTTGTGGACTAATAAATTGGATAAAATGATTTTTATTGATTTATCTAATTTAATGTGTTTATAAATGTTTAGTTGATCACAGTGGTGTAACCAGTGAAAATTCAAAAGTACTGAATAACATAGAAGTAAAACATACAACAGGTAATTTGGTACCTACTTGAGTAATTTCTTATTCGTATGATGTATTTAGGACTAAATATCCAATAAATTAGTATACTTGATACTATAAAGCTTTTGTTTAATGATAACAACATTAAAACTTTAATATTTTGGGTTGATTGTGTTTTAGTGTTGGATTTTGGCAATGATCCTGCTATATTTAGCCATGTACAAGATTTAAACACTGAAATAATTGATCATATTTTCAAACTTGGACCGTCACAACCAACAGCACATGAAATGCCAAATAAATGTTTCAAAAAGGACTCACTTGGTAGATCTTTTCACGACAGCTGGTATTGGAAAAAATTGCCCAGTGGTGAAATTATACGAAGAAAATGGATGACATATTCAAAAACTGAAAACAAACTATACTGTTTTCATTGTGCATTATTTGGGAAGAATAATAAAATAAATTGGTCTCGTGAAGGTTTCAATAATTGGAAAAACGGATTACCAAAAGTCATTATTCATGAAACATCAGAAGCTCACATTATGTCTTCTATAAAAGTAGCATACAAAGAAGCATCATTTCCAATTATACAATCAATAGATGAAAAAAATAACTTGGATAAAGTATTAAACAAAGAAATTGTACGTCACTTAATCGACATAACTTTATACCTTGGTAGACATTGCTTACCGTTTCGTGGTCATAAAGAGGGATGGAATGAACAACTTATGGGTAATTTTAAAGATTTAGCAGTATTGTTGGCTAAATACTCCCCCGCATTGTCTTCTTATATCTTCAAAATATTTTAATTAGGTTTCATTGTAAATATTGATTTTAGAATATTGTAAAATTATTTTGAAAATATTAGAAAATCAAATATTTAAACCTAAATATAATCAAAACATTTTCAAAAAAATTTATACCAAAACAGTGTCGGGTTACCTGCTTACAGACTAATAAGTATATACTTATTAGTCTGTATTATAATAACTTAAGTATAATTGATTCATCAGGTGATGGAGATTGGTGCGGCAATTGCCGCTCAATAAATATGTCACACTTAAAAAGTAAAATGTATTTAAAATATTATATTATAATTTGAGACGGTGGCAAATGTTTTTGATTCTTTTTATAACTATTTATAATTATTATAGGTATTGTTTATAATATATAATATAACATATAATACCTATACATATATGTATTTTAAACCTGTAGGATTTCTAAAAGGGTAAGGGGTAGCATTGATATATATATATGTATTTAAATTGTTGACACCCGGGTGCTATTTGATGATGAATACCACTCACCGCTATAAAGATGACTATATTATATTACAATTTTTTGAATGATAGCCCTATGGACCACCCCTTCCCCTTATGTTCCTGGTTAAATAAGAGCTAGTAAAATAGTATATATATATTCATAGTTGACATATATAGTTTATTTGACATACATAAATATGGGTATGGTATAGGTATAGGTACGTCATTTAATAATAATTATATTATAATATATGGTACATTTTAAGAATTTTTTATTTTATTCTAATTTATTTACTTATTTATTATTATCTACACCTATTTGATTTTTTTTTTTTTTTGTTATAAATCCGTAGATTTGTTTGTTGCAGATCTCCATGCTTCTCTATCGTAGCACAATTCCTTCAGGTCTTTGTAACTTCCCTTATTCGTATCCTGCATTATCTGTGTCATGTATTCTGTTCTTATTTGATAATAATTATTAATTATATAATAATAATATCGGTCGTTAGCAGAGTTATATTCAGTGTGTCTTTTATTTTATTTTATTTTAACTAATAGTAATTTATTAGAATGTTATGTTGTTATACATTAATATATCATCGGTTGAGTAAAACATATTGAGGTAAGTAAATTTAATATTTTTAAATCACAGCTATAGTACCTATACGGCATTACGGCTATACCTACAACTATACATACTGCAGACTACAAAAATTGTCATACGTATATGCGTATATTATATAGTACCTATTCTTATATATATTATTCAATAATATAATATAGTTTATTATGTATTTAAATAATATTTATTTTGTATAATTATTGGTACCTATAACTATTATAATTGCACATTTTTCAAATTTTTAATGATTTTGTTTTATTACCAGAGTTATTATTGTTATATTATATATCATACAATAAATATAAAATACACGCACACAATATATTTGTTTATATATGTGTAAATAATTTGTATTTTTCGTTAATTATTTCCACCGCAGTCGCGTGTTCATTCTGGTTTCGTCTTAAACTATAGTAATGATTGACTTGTAATTATATAGACACTCAAACACGGATTTCGAATTTACATTTTTATACGTACAAGTAAGCACCGAGCATACGTCGGGGGACCGTATCTTTCAATTGCAAATTTTCATGGGCCGTGGTCTGCGGGAGATTTCTAGAAACTCAAACTCGAGTTTTAAAGTTTTAAATATGCTTGTCTCCGAAACGAGATCGCCAAAGAGTCATGCCTTTATCACCAAACCACCTACGATCACTCAAATCACCTTCATTACATTACAATAAGTGCTACTTTTATAATTCTAAATTAAATGAACTCTGCTCCATAATTATTGGTATTCACTTTCAACTTATACATCTTATAAATATAAAATAATGAGTTTATTTATTAATATTAATCTAATAATTCGATGGCAGATAAATTGATATAGGTAATATAAAAAAAAATTAAGGTATATTTCTATTTTACCGGACCCCCTAATTTTTGACAATTTTTTTTTTGAAACCCATGTATTTTGACATTCTAAAAACAATGGTGCAAAAATAAATTGGGGCTAATCATTAGTTTTTAAGTTATAGCACTTAGAAAATTACGTATTTTGTTTAAATAGCCAATATATTCGATTTCCTAATTGTTAGATTTTTTGATTATGACCAAGCTTAGTATCGAATTGCAACCGAAATGCATTTCTGTTGGTCCTGTGACCTACTTGAGGTGGTGTTACATAGCAAATCGGGGGATATTTTCGATTTGTGCGGAGCGAAGCGACGGCGCCGAGGAGCGTGGCGACGAGTGCCGATACACGCGCAGTCACTGCCGAGGCATATTGTGATAATCAATTTTTTTGAATTTTTAGACCAAGTTTAGTATTGAGTTGCAACCAAAATGCTTTTAACTCGATACTTAATTATTAATAAAAACGTAAAAAAGTGCAAAAAATTTATAAATCGAGTATAATATTGGCTATTTAAACAAAATATTACAAAATACGTAATTACAAAGTGCTATAACTTAAAAACTAATGATTTGCCCCAATTTATGTTTGCACCATTGTTTTTAGAATGTCAAAATACATGGGTTTCAAAAAAAAAAATTGTCAAAAATTAGGAGGTCCGGTAAAATAGAAAAGTTCCTATATCTATCATTGAATTATTAGATAAATATCAATAAATAAACTCATTATTTTATATTTGTACGATGAAATACCTACTAAAACTAAATAGGTAGTCAATAATGATCTGAAATAATATAATAATATAGTAAGTTGTATAATAATATTATAACGCATTTATGCATTAATTACTTATTACTTAAACATGTAAAAGATGTTTTACAGGATTTTTTCAAAGCCCCCTCTCTCCTATATACTTTCTGTAATATTAGAACTTGGTTTTTGACATTAGTAACTTAACTCTAGAAAATTTTTAGTTCGCCACGCCGCTGCCTATATAGTATATATTATATTCAGTGATTATAATATAATAATAATAATAATAATAATGGTCACAAGATATGGCGTCGCGCGTCGTCGCCGTTTTATTTAATAATATATTATTAGGTTGTTTGTTACATTTTATACAGTGGAAAAACCATAATGCATTATCAGAATGTCAACCGCATTCGAAATAGTCGGCAGTCGCACACACTTGCACGACTTACGTTAAATATGTACAGTAATTATACAGATATAATATAAATAATATAATAACTAATAATAGACGATTAGACCGTCTTCCTATCGATACCATCATTCGCCCTATCATTTTGACTTCGCGTAATCGCGTCTTTGCTAATTGTTTGTCAGTCCGCAGTCGTCAGTATCCGTGTATCGCCGAGTGCCGACACCGTCTTCCATTTAATATACATTATAAATTAATTATTTTGTCTTTCTTTTTATTTTTTTTTTTTTATACAGTACACAGCGTCAACCTGTTATATGTAAGTATATAAACATAAGTTATAATTAAGAATGCAAAATAAGTGCTTAGGTGGGTGATGGCTATAGATAAATACCTATTCATTAACAGCGTGAAAAATTAATTTATTATTTTTAATAAAAATAACATAAATATTACTATTAATTTAAAAAACAAATTCTTTATTTTTATATTAAAAATGCATATCATTATTAAAGTAATGTAAAATTGAACTTCTCTTTAAAATACCTACCTAGGCATTTAGAAAAACAAAACTTTTTAATTTATTTGAAACTTGTATTGAGGTTATATGTAGGTACAATAATAATATGAATTAGAATCATAAGTGTAACTAAGAATTATTATTTTTTTTTTAAATTTTTTATATATTATATATATATATATATATTATTATATATTTTTAATTTTTTTTTAAGAATTATTATAATATAGGTACCTACTTATATTAAATATGGTATTATATTATATTATTATAGTTAAAAATGATGAAAGTGACAAATAGTAGAGCTAAACGAAGAAAAATACAAAAAGAATTAGATGTCTTAAATTATGAATGGCCTAAAGATAATGAATTTTCAAACTTTTTTCAAGATGTTAAAGAAATTGTTCCTTCTATATCTTCTAACCAAATATCACATTATATTGATTCTAATCCAGAAACACAAATTATTTCCCATGATAGTCACTCTTCATGTGTTTTAAACTTTGAAGAAAATTCTGTTGGTAGTAACATGGATACTATTATAACTGATGAATTTCTTGAGAAAAATATTGTGATGCCTGTTAATACATATGAAAAATTAATAATTCATGATGATTTACCAATTAACCTAACATGCTGTACAAGAGTGTCTTGCAAATTGGGCCGTTGATTGCAATATTCCTCAGAATGCAATTAATAAACTCTTATCGATTTTAAAATTTAAAGCACAACTTAATTTTTTACCTAAAGACTGTCGAACATTACTTTATTCTGGATCAAAAAAAGTATTAAATTCAAGGGAAGTAGATCCAAATGGAATATATTACCATTTTGGTTTAAGGGAAGGTATTCTAAGGTATTCTTCAATAATTGTCTCTCCAAATAATATAATTAAGATTGCTATTGGAATAGACGGACTTCCATTATCAAAAAGTAGTTCTGCTCAGTTTTGGCCAATTTTGGCCTATATTCTACCTCATAGAAATCATGTTTTTCCAGTAGGAATATTTTATGGTTCTACAAAGCCAAAAAATAGTAATGATTTTTTAAAAGATTTAATTTCAGAAATATTAGAACTAACTCATACTGGGATAAACATAAATAATGAAACAAAAGTAGTTGTTATTGAAGTTATTTGTTGTGATGCACCTGCTAAAAGTTTTGTGTTAGGAGTAAAAGGACATGCTGGGTTTCATTCTTGTACCAGATGTACTCATGAAGGAGAATACTTCAAACACCGCATTTGTTTCCCGTATACTGAAAATGGTAATGAACAATGGAAACATGAAGATTATATTTCCATGAAAAATGAAGAGCATTATGTTACTGTCATTTCTTGTTTAGCATTAATTCCTAATATTGATATAGTTAGTTTATTTTCAATGGATTACATGCACTTAGTATGTTTAGGAGTTATGCGCAAGTTAATAAATCTTTGGTTAATTAAAGGATCAACTGATATTCGTTTACCAAGTTGGAAGATTAAGGAAATTACTACATCTCTATTAAAAATAAAAAAATGTGTGACAAATGATTTTCCACGGAAACCTAGAGGAATTGAAGAAGTTGCTCGATGGAAAGCCACAGAATTTCGTCAATTTCTCTTATATTCTGGACCTGTTATATTAAAAAATATACTATCAAATGACTGCTATCAACACTTTTTAACTTTGAGTATTTCAATGAGAATTATGTTAAGTCTTGATCATAGTAGTTACTTGAATTATGCTTATCAACTTTTACATTATTTTGTCAAGCACTTTCAAGATCTTTATGGAAATCATTTTATTTCACACAACGTACATGGTCTTCTCAATTTAGCTGATGATTACATTAAACATGGTCCACTTGATAATTGTAGCGCATTCCCTTTTGAAAACTACATGAAGAATTTGAAAGGAATGTTGCGAAAACATGAAAAACCGTTACAACAAGTTGTAAAACGATATGAAGAGCAAATAAAGTGTGAACGTATAAAACTTGATGAATTCAAAAACAATACATTTTGTACCGATGAACCAAACTGTTTTTGTTTAACATATGATGGTTACGTGATTAAAATTACAGATATTAAAGGAGAAATAATTGTTGGACAGTATTTTACTAATAAAACAGATTTATTTGTAACACCATTAAAATCTTCATTACTAAATATATTTACTGTGGATAATCTATCGGAGTGTACAAAACAATGGAATAAAGATTTTGTAAACAAAAAACTCATTATTTTTAACTTTGAAAACAAATTAATAGCTATGCCTATAATTCATAATCTATAACAATAAAATTAATTAATTGTAAATATTTTATAAATTTTATTTGAAATTGTAAATATAAAGACTTTATGTTGTTAATTTATTTTTATAAAAAAACATTTTTTGTACAATTACTACAAGTACTAATTTCAAATTGTATATCTTATTTATTATTCTTCTAATTAAAATTTAAAATTGCTCACATAATTATTATAACTAACACATCTGCTTTAATTGAAAATATACAAAACAATTTGTATTATTTTCCATTTATTTTTGTTTACTATTATATCGTATTTATAAAAATGTTGTTAAGTGTAAATGTATTTTATTAAAAATGTATGTATAGCAGTTATGTTTCTAGGTAATTATTATTTTTTGTAACTTAAATATTTAATATTTTCATCATACATATATGTATTTTTTAGAAAAATGTGGACTGTTGTATGTTTCGAATCTGACAATTCTGTTGATGTAGTACCTGACTTTTGGTACAATGATGGTTTTTGCTCTTGGCCAAAAAAAAATTTAAATGCCAAGAAATTTATAAATAGACGTATCACTCCAAATGAAATAGAGTTTGATAATTATAGTGCACGGGCTTTATCTAAAAATATTGGTAAATATTAGTATATAATTGGTTATACGTATTATCTTCAATATACTATATCTTAGGAATAAAAAACATTTAATTTACTTTTATGCTAAAATTTGATTAAATATTTGTTCCAGTAAGTTTATCTGAAGCTCATACAAAAGTTTTGAGAGTACAAGAAACATCAGAACTATCATCAAATGACTATGGTGATAAAAGTTCAAGAAAAACAAGAAGAAAGATATGTTGGTCTCCTAGTGCTAATGAATCGTCACTCAAAAAATCAAAACTTCCAACTCCTCCTTGCTTGATTCAAGATGATATTGATTTAGAAGGTAAATATGATTGAAGATTTAAATTTAAAAAAATGTAATTATCTCAGTTATATTGGTATCAATCACACTATAATTTAATTACCATGAAACCTCTTCTTATTTATATCAAATTTATATTAATATATTATTATATTATATTATAATACTATTTTGTTTTTATTTTGTAGATATTGAAGTCTATGAACTAGATATGAATAAACCAATTGGTACACAGACTCAAGAAATATTTTCACAAAATTCATCTTCTAATCATAATGAATTAAATGCTGATTATTATGACTCAACTATAAAAATAAATAAATCGACTCATTCTACGCCACAAGTATTGCATACCAGTCAAGTACTTCATGAAACAACACCACAAAATATTGATTGTTATTTACCTTCAACTGAAAATACTTCTGATATAAAAAATGAACTTAAGGGTATGTATTTGTAATGAATAACTATATAATATTGATACCTTGATACCTGTATGATAAAGATTTTGTTCTTTTTATAGCTTTCAAACAAATTGTAAGCCGAAATCAAGTCACCATAAAGTATGAAATAAAGAATATATAAGAAAGACTTGATTTGATTTCAAATATGCAAGAAAAAATATTAGATAAATTAATAAATAATCAAACCATTATTGATTATACAGAATATAATTATGAAGAATTCTTAACCCCCATGGAAAGTGATGAAGAGTTGGAAAAAATGGAAGATAAAATAAAAACTGATTTGGCTTACAGAAAAACTGTGGTAATTAAATAGCTAGAGCATAGTTTTTATAGTATTCAATAAAAAAAATACATAATATGATTTTTTACAGGTCACAGAATTATCAAGATTAATGGGACAAAATTTGTCAGAAACAGTTAGAAAAATAATGCAAAAGTTATTCAATGATAATTTGCTTACATTCTACTCTTATATTGGTTTTAAAGGGAAAAAACAATTTTCAACTCTACAAACTTGTGCAGTTATATTCGGTAATTCATATTTTATTAATGTATATAACCCATATGTGTATAAAAGAAAAATGCTGAAGTTTATCAGATCTGATATTATCTAGTTACAGTTTTAAGTTAGGTCTCTTGGGAAAGAATTGAATATATATCTATAATTTATTTTCATTTCATTTTAAGTGAAACCTACAATATTATATATTTTAAATGTGGTAGATTAGTTTTTGATTAAATAAGAATTGTCACATTTATTTTTATTTTGACGAATATATAATTTATTGGTCATTGATTTCTTTTTTAAGCCTTAGTTTTATTACAATAATAATTGGAAAATCTACATATTAACTCAATTACCCATTAGTGATACAATTTTAATCCGTTGTTTTTTATCCAATAACTTATTTTGATAATAAAATATGACAGTCATACTTCAATAATAAATTATTTCTTGCTATATAGTTTGATTAAACTTGTATTATTCATACTAGATATAAATATAACATATTTTAAAATTTAATAATTTACAGAATATTAACTACAATACTGCTTTTTTGTAACTAATACAAATCATAAAAGTACTGCATAATATAAATAATAAAAAATTAAAATTTGAAACTATTAATGTTTTTAGAATCCATAAGAAGAATGAAAAAATTTACTGATATAACAAATATAGAAATCGAAAAACCTCTGAAGACGTGGATGGCACAAGCTTCTGCTCGCCTCAAAAAAATTGATGAAAAAAAATCTTCATGATAATGTTATCATAACTATTTCTTTATATATGTATTTATGTGTTTATATATATATATATATATATAATGTATTTTATAGCAGTTGCTACATGCAATAGATTTTATATAGGTTTAGTATATTTACAGTTATTATTATATATGAATTTATATAATATTCAATGATTTTTTTTTAATTTTACAAATGAATTGTAATATCTAGTTGTAATATAATATTTATATTAATGTATAACAGTTTAAATTGGTATAATTTGTTTAAAATTGTTATTTTCATTTTTTTATAATTAAAAAAAAATGTTATTTTGTAGTGTAGAATGTGTTAAAATTATAAAACTAATATTAATTACTTATGCATTGTTATAATATCTAATAATAATGAAAATTACTTATTTGTATTATAAGTGAATTGATAGATATTTTATTATATTTAAATATGTATCAGAGCTAATAAATTTTTTTAACTACTAAATGTATCTGAGTTTAAAATATTTAATGAGTTATAAAATATGTTGCAAATATAATTTTACTATATTATTATATGAATAGAAGAGTAATAAAATAAAGCAATGATTACAAATACAATACAATTTCAATACAATACTTTTAAAACAAATACAAGTAATATTTTCATAATATGTTACTACAATATTTTTAAAACAAATCTAGGTAATATTTTGATAAGATGTTACTACAATATTTTGAAAACAAATACTAGTAATATTTTGATAATATGTTACTACAATATTTTAGAAATAAAGTTATTATATATTTTGAAAATGTTAATTCATTGGTCATTCAAAGATATTGGAAATATTTTGAAAATATTAAATTATCAACTCAAAACCACCTGAAAACATTGATCAAATATCTTCATATTTTGTCAAATAATCACAAAACATATTAATAATATTGAAATGCTGTGTGGGCAAGATAGGCAAAACTTAAGTATTATGTATTATGCAGAATATTTTTTTTTTATGTTTTTGAGAAATTTTAACATAAAATTCCCAAATTACGAAAAAAATTAAAAATAATAATATTTTTAAGGGCACGTTGTTTATCAATTATTTGGCCAAATATAGGTATTGTCTCAAAACAATTTAAACATATCATTTAAAATTACAAAAGAAAATTTTCATTTTGAAAGTCGATTGTAAAGTAATAATAAATAATAATAAAATATAAAATCGATATGGCAAACCAATCAAAAATTGTATCCTCTATAATTTTTTTATTTGTTGATTTTACTCTAATTTTCCAAACTCATAAAAAACAATTTTAGGTAAAAACATTTTATATTTGCGCTGACATCCTCTGAAAACACAATATTAATTTTCCAACAGGATACTTTTTTAATTCTACAATTTTATTGTTAGAAATCTAAATAATATTATTTTTATTTTATGACTATGACTAATAAGTTAAAATGTTGTTCTATTGTTTTTTTATTTGTGTAAATGACCTATATGATTATATACTTCTTAACACAATATAATCTTACAAATTAGTTAGGTACTAAGCTATCACTATATGCTTTTTATAAGTGTTTAAATCTTGAATTGTACATTTTAAGAAACAAGCATTTATTACGCTGCTCATTTATATATTTATATATATATATTATATAATTTATTGTTATTAATAATGTCACTTATTCAATATATAATATTTATTTAGGTAGGTATACCTACCAATTTTTTTTTTTATTATTGAAAACAAGAAAATGAATGTTATAATGTTTAGGTACTTTTATACTAGGTATAAAATTATTTGTTACCTACTAAATAAACAATTTTTTATTAAAACTAATTTATATGTATGTATAGGTAGATAAAATATATTATAATAAATGTTTAGATTAATTAGATATATTTTAATATTTTAATTTTTAACTAAATTATATGTATTAAACTTATTACATGAATAGGTATTAGGTAGATACCGTAAAATAATTCAAGTACACAATTAGCCAAAAAATTACTGATCAATAAATATAACTAAAAAATTGTATTTCTTAAATTTTAATATTGTTACTAAAAATGAAATTAAGAAGTTTAATGAGGTACCTATAATAGTAGTTTTATTTTGAATAGATAAAAGCATAATATATATAATATGAACAAAATATCTAAACGAGATAAGTCAGTAATAAGGAGGAGTGTTAAACGAGAAATGACTACAATTAAAAATGTATACTTTAACAAGACCAATAGTGCAAGAAATAGTACCGTAATTAATGCAAATAATGAAGATCATCAAGATCAAGTAATTTTTAAAAATAAAATTATTACTCAGACAATTAAATCAAATTGTATGTCATCATCTAATACAGGCTATATATATTACAGATAATATTTAACGAAGAAAATGAACTACCTAATACTGTATCATCAAATTTGTCATCTCATTATTCAAAAAACAAACACATAATATTTCCCAACTCCAAATCTCCAAATTCGTCGTGCTTAAATTTAAATAAAGAAGTAAATAATGAGCTTCCAAATCCTCTATCACCTTTTTATTCACATAATGAAATTTCAAGTGAAGAAATGTTAATTCCTATCGAAAATGATTCTTTTGAAACTGAACTTGGTTGTTGGGCTACTGAATGTAACATTCCACAAATAACTGTTAACAAATTATTAAAACTTTTGAAACGCTATGAAGTAATAAAAATAGAAAAATTACCACAAGATTGTCGAACTCTTTTAGCAAGGCCCAAGTTAACAATAGGAAATATCAAAAGTGTTACTCCTGGTCGCTATTATCACTTTGGGTTGAAAAATGGCATCAAAACATTTTTATAAACTAAATAGACTGAAATAAATCTTGCCATAGGGGTTGATGGGTTGCCTTTAACTAAAAGTAGCAACAGCCAATTCTGGCCGTTATTGGCTTATATTATAGGAACAGAAAAATATGTTTTTCCAGTTGGAATTTACCACGGGTATACAAAACCAAAATGTACTGATGAATTTTTATCCGACTTCATATTAGAAACGAAACAATTAATAGCTGAAGGTATTGTTTTGAATGGAAGTAGAATACAGGTTGAAATTAAATTATTCATTTGTGATGCACCTGCAAAGTCATTTATTTTAAATACTAAAGGCCATTCAGGATTTTATTCATGTAGTAGATGTATTCAAGAAGGTGAATATTATGAAAAACGAGTTTGTTTTCCATACTCTAAAAATAAGTCAGCTAAAAAAACACATAATGATTATGTAAATATGAAATATGAAGATTCGCATATTGGGACAATTTCAAAACTGGTAGAGTTACCAGGTTCAGATATAGTTAGTGCATTTCCTCTTGATTATATGCTTTTGGTGTGTCTTGGGGTTACAAAAAAACTTATTACACTTTGGATGCATAAAGGACCAATGCAAACTCGACTTCCAAGTAAAAGTATTCATGCATTAAGTAAATCACTTTTAGATCTCAAACCATTCATTCCATCAGAATTTGTGAGAAAGACCCGACATATTCAAGACATTAGTAGATGGAAAGCAACAGAATTGCGTTTATTTTTATTATATATTGGGGTTGTGTACTAAAAAACATTTTAAATAAGAATATATATACTAATTTTATGAGTTTATATGTTTCAATGTTAATACTACTGAGTCCAGACTATGAGTGCTATATAGATTATACTGAACCATTGTTGGACTATTTTGTGAGAACATTTGAAGAAATGTATGGTCGTCAACATGTTTCTCACAACATTCATGGTCTTTTACATATAGTTGATGACTATAGGAGTCATGGACCACTCGATAATTGTAGCGCATTTCCATTCGAGAATTACATGAAAACCCTCAAATCTAAAATTAGGAAACATGATAAGCCGCTGGAACAATTAATTAACAGATATAATGAAATGTATAATAATAAGAGCATCAATTCAAGTTTATCAGATCACTCGACAAATCAAAAAACATTATTATTAAAAAGTCGTAAAAATGGCCCTTAAGTAAAAAATATTAATGGATTGCAGTTTTATAAATTAATAAAAAATACATTAAAACTAAATACCAAAGTTGATCACGAAAGTTATATTTTAACTAAATCTGGAGAAATTATCAAATGTTTGAATATTGTTAAGACTTCAAATAATAAAATCATGATTATTGGAAAATCATTTGAGAGAAAAACATTACTTTTTGAAAAGCTAGTAGATTCAAAAATATTTAACATTTTTATTGTACAAAATTTAAGTGAAAATTTAAAATGCTTTGAAGATTGTGAAATCCATAAAAAAATGTTATTTTTAGTTCACAATGAAAATTCAATTGTTATGCCAATTGTAGTAATCCGACCATATTACTTTATTATATTACTTTATTTTTATTACCTTTGAGCTGATACTGTTTGCAATAATTTCATATATCCAATTTATAGATCTAGTATTATATTCTTGTTGTATGAATTCGTAGAATTAAAATACGTATATTATTTATATTATTTATAGATCTAGTTATATGAATTTTTAGAAAGCTAATACGCATTCAATAATCGTGTCTTAGTAAACACGAAACTTGTGTTCCGGTTTACCATGACACACACGTATATTCTGGGACTACGTCCATGATTAGTTTTATTTAAAAAGGGTTGTGGTAGTATTAAGATGCAGACATAGTTAAGCCTCAAGTACGCATGGACCGGTGGAGTTGTTCTATACTTAACAACACATCGGGCTAGTCGTTAATATTATTATTTTACTCTGTCTCAGTTAATAAATAACTTTATTTTCAAACTTATAAAAAACGAGTTGTTTATTTACTACAAATTTCTTACGCTCTCCGAAGAAGATAGACGACAAAGTGGACTTCGTCGTTAAATCGTGTTGAGCCATCTTCACCAGGACCGGCTCACTACAAATTTGGTGTCAGGTGTGGGGTCTTCACATCAAACGAAATATATTTGGCCGTTTTCAACCAGAAAACACATCCAAGTCAGTAGTTTGAGACCCTTGGACGAACCACTGTTCCGAATCGACTTCAAGGAGCATTCTAAGAGCATTCAACCAGCATTCAAAGAGCATTCAACCAGCATTCAAAGAGAATTCTAAGAGCATTCAACCAGCATTCAAAGGAGCATTCTAAGAGCATTCAACCAGCATTCAAAGGAGCATTCTAAGAGCATTCAACCAGCATTTCAAGGAACAACTGCCCAACGACATCTCAGACAATATGGAAAAAATGTAAGTTATTTGAACAATTATTACCGTTTATCTGAGTGCCTAAGGGAACTTTTTATAAATGACCAGTAGATGACTACTAGGAAAGGTACGCAGTACGGAGGATTAGACGAATCGGAAGATTCAAATTTAGGTACATCCGTTGAAACTAACGATACAAGGGAAACTACTAATATAGACGATACTACTTATACGGGTGAAACCACCAATACAGACGATACTACATTTACAGGGGGAAACGATAGCAACTTAATTGATTTAAATCAAACTATTCGTTCTATTGAATTACCAGAAGAAATCGAAATGGCAAACAAACTTACTTTTGGGGACGCTATGAAAGCAATACCTAGTTTTGGAGGGGGATCCGAAAGTCTTCTCACCAGTTATTTTAATCGATACGAATTTGTACTAGAGCATGTAGACGAAAAAATTAAACCTATGATACTCGACGCAATAGTTTCTCAGTTAACCGATAAAGCAAGTGACGCAGTTAGATATCGGGAAATAACGTCATGGGAAGAACTAAAGGCACATCTAACTACTATTTTTGGTAAAACCCATTCCGTACAATTTTTACAAAAACAATTTAACCAAATTAAGCAATATGAAAAAGAATCGATACAACAATACGCGGATAGAGTAGAAAAAATTTCCCACGAATTAACCACTGCGCTAACTTTAAATAAGACCACGGCGGAAGCCAAAGTCATTTCAGAAATAATCCAAACTCAAACTTTAGCTATATTTATTGCGGGTATTCAGTCTGATATCCGTCTAATTTTGAAAGCCACAAAAGTACCTACTTTTGAGGAAGCCGTATTTTTGGCAGTAGAGGAAGAAAAACTTAATGAAAAACCTGAATATAAAACGGACAATCGAAATAAATACGTAAAGAAATCTAACGATAAAAGTAAAATTCAATGTCACCGTTGTAGTAGATACGAACATTATAGTAACGAATGTAACTAGTGAACATAAAATAACAAGTCTTAAAAACCAGACCGAAAATAAAAATTTCAAAAATTCCGTAAATCAAGTTAAAGTCTGTCATTACTGTAAAAAAGAGAATCACGTCATTAGTGAATGTCGTAAGAGAATATACGAGTATAATGAAAAAAAGAAAAAAGAGCAGGGCGAAGCTTCGACTAGTAAAAACAACAATGTAAATCGTACCGTAGGCGAAATCGAAAATAATGTCAGAACTATTACATATATGGAAAGAGAACACGTTAAGTGCACTTCTATGGGTTCTGTATAGATAACCAAATAGACAATTTCTCAACCATAAGAATGGAAGGCCTAACAACATTAACCAGTTTCGAGAGAATAAGGAAAATGTTTAAATACATTTTTAAAGAAACAAATGTTGAAATTATTGTGTATAGGGAACAGGATTTTTCTGATGAAGAAAAACGATCGATCATTGCCGAATATCATAAAACTCCATAAGGGGGACACTCGGGAGTTTCTAGAACCATTAAACGAATGAAATTACATTACCACTGGAAAGATTTAAAGGGGAATGTAAAAGATTATATACGTAAATGTGACATTTGTCAAAAAACAAAATCGCATGGTAAAACTAAACAACCAATGATGATAACAACAACAGCTAATAGACCATTCGAACGTATCTGTTTAGATATAGTAGGACCATTGCCCATCACTCCGTCGCAAAATACATAGGTATATATTAACTATTCAAGACGAATTGAGTCGTTATGCTCTGGCCATGGCCCTACCTAGCACGGACGCAACAACGGTTGCACAAGCTTTCGTGGAATATTTCGTATGCATATACGGAATACCAAATTCTATATTAACGGACTGTGGAACTAACTTTTTATCGGACCTTTTTAAACAAACATGTAAACTATTAAACATCGACAAACATAAGACCACTCAGTGGCATCCACAGACCAATGGCTATTTAGAACGATTCCATAAAACTTTGAAAACATACTTGAGGAGTTTCGTTGACAAAGACAATAGTTGGGACAATTTGTTATGTTACGCAATGTTCACATATAATACGACCGTTCACACTTCTACAGGGTTTACACCATTCGAATTAATTTTTGGAAAAAAACCTAATATACCGACCACTTTTCTCAAAGAACCCGAGCCATAATACAATTACGAAAATTACGCATTAGATCTAAAAAGAGTAATGCAAGAAACTCAAAAACTCGCACGGCACAATCTAATTGAAAAAAAACTTGACAACAAACAAAATTATGATAAAACATGCAACCCTATAGAAATATATGTGGGAGACAAGGTATTAATAAAAGAACAAAATAAAAGAAACACATTAAGCCGAAATTGGACGGGACCTTTCGAAGTCACACATGTGCATGGAAATGAGAACTTAACAATAAAAAAGGGCAGGAAGGATTATAGAATCCACAAAAATAATACAAAAAAATATTTTGAAACAACTTTATAATTTTTTTTTTATTTTTTTACGTTTTTAGACAACCGACCTTTAATTTTTTCATCATCGACTTCGAATTTACAAATACAGATCGGACAAATTTAGTAGTAATCTCCGGGGCAATTTCAAATAGTCTAGAACGTTTCAAGGTTAAGAAATTAGAAGGAGAACCGCTAGTATTCACTAGGGACTCCCAAATAATTAAATTCGACCACGACCAATTCAGAAAAACGGTGGAATCTGTTGTTCGGATTTTTAGAGATAAAAACCCACAACTAATGTATGTTCCTCTAGCGCAGCTATACGACAGTATGCATGCGACTAATAACACATTAAACACAGATTTCATCAACACATACGTCAATAAAAATAAAACGGAACCAGTTTTCGTTACGTGGAACGGGGGAGACCGATAAGAAGATACTAAACAAACTTAATCTTGAGCACGTGCTACTTAACATAACAACGTACGATGTTCATTTAGATAATAATTACGTAATACGTTTAATCGATGAACGATTTAATAAACGATTGAACCTAACCTAGTAAAAGAAACATTACTTATGAACATTAAATTAATTACACTTAATATCTTTTTTGCAATTTACAAATTAATTATATTTAAAATTTTAATTTTTTTTCTACCTAACCAGCTAACCTACTGGTTCGTACCGTGTTGCGTATATGTATAATATAGTAGGTTCATGTAAATAGCTGTTTAATTTTGAGTGAACGAAAAATGAGTTAAATTTGATTTCATCAAATGAAAAATACTTTTTGTAATTTTGTAAAAAAAAATCGTTAAAATTTGCCGCTCTAGGCCCGGGCCTATAGGGCCTGTGCCTAAATACGCCCCTGATGAGCGGTGTAGTTTCAAAACAAGCCATAACCAATTTTTAAAAATTTTCAGGACAACAAAAAAATGTGTTTGATTATGGTTGGTTTTGAAATAAATATCGCCAGATGGGTGATTTTGATACCAACCGCAATTTTCCATGGCCAGTTTAGACTAATTATAGTCTTATTTCATGTTTAATTTTAATATTTTTACAGCACTTATAAAACCCTGTGACCATTTAGAAAATGCAAAAAAAAAAAACCAATTTTCAAAAATATGCTTTTGGCTGGTTTTGAAACTATACACGCCTCATATTACAAAATATAATTACTTTTTCAAAATAGGTAGTATATAGTATTTATACTAAATATTATATCATCATTATACACATATAGATAATTTATATATAAATAGGTATTAGGTTTATTTACTTTTGTTGTATTTTTATTTTCACGCCATTTCAATAAAGATGCAATATTACCACTCATTTTTTTATTTTTCGACGGAAAATGTTTTTTGGTTTTTGCACTATAACGCCAATTTTTACCCATGGTTTAAAGTTATAAGATCTGGGAGCAAATATTAAAAATATATAATGAATTTAAAATGTACAGGACCTAATAGAATACACATTCACGAGTCACGACTGACGTATGTAGTATGTCTGACGGCCAAACAAAATTTGTGTGTAATTTGTATTGTACATTGATAGTAATTTGTTATATAATATACGATATAAGTATACTAGTATACTTATAAGACATAATAGTTATTATATACTTATTACATTATTAGCTTAATTTTTGGTTTCTTGGTAATCATTAATATTGTCAATCGTTGCCGGGGATCGACTGGCGGCTGGAGCCGCCGCCGCTGACAGATGCCACTCTTGTACGAGCATGCACATGTCAATAGTTCGATAACAATTTAAAATTCATTATACGAATTTTACGACAACTTACTTATTGATTTGACAAAATTAAAGTTATTTAACGTTGTCTGATTTTGATTCTGAAAAAATATTTGAATTCAGCAGAAAAATGTCAGTAGATCGTACTAAATACTTTCTGTTTTTAATTTTAATTTTAATTTTAATTATGATTTGAAAAAAACAATTCATAACTATATAAAATTTAATTTTTACAAAGTATTTCGTAGGATCTATAGACAATTTTCTGTCGAGTTCAAATTTTTTTTCAGAATCAAAATCGGACATCGTAAACTAACTTCAATTTTATCAAAACCTAAGACCTTTTGAGCTAAAATTGACGGCAGTAGCGAGGCCCCTTAATGATTTATTTGTGAACCATAAACTTGTGTTGAGTTCATTCATATTCATTACATCATATTCGAATAAATTATAACATTTTTTTTTCTTAGGTAGTTTTTAAATTAATAGTTAATATTTAAAACAAATTGCATTGCTTATAAATTTCATTTTTCACTATAACCATTGATTATAAATTTTAATATAATTAAATAATTAATGATATACCTAATACAAAACAGATAGCTTAGAAGTTAGTTATAATAATGAGTTTTTAATATTTCACATGGTTACCTGTTACCATATTTATTATTTATATAATATTAAGGCATTAAAAGCCAATACGTTTAGTCGTTTAGATTACTATTATAAGTTGTTTTTTTTTTTTTGTTAAAAATTAATTTTTATAAAATATTTATACCATTTATTTGGTTACATTTAAATATACCTATTTGTAATATATTATATTGTTTAATTTTAACTTTAATAGGTATTACATAGTTAAAAATGTGGATTGTTATTCATTTCTTGGAAGAAGATTCTGTTGAATCTGTGCCTGAAATATGGTATAATAGAAAAACTAAAACATGTGCATGGCCCATTTTGAAAAAAAATGCAAAAAAATTAATTGAAAAAAAAAACATATCAGTAGGTGTAAAATGGGGATTCTAGACCTCCTCCCCCTTAAATTTTACATGTAAAAGGATAGGCATGGTCTGTATAGGCAACAACTACACAGCTCCTCCCAAACTTGTATTAATTACTCAATATAGGCAACCCGCAACACGCATAAACCCAACACCATCACCAGATCCTACACGTAACCG
>NW_026083388.1:0-35134 GCF_020184175.1 Aphis gossypii
TTCAGTAATATAAAAATATTTTGAATATATATTAATTTTAATAAATTTGGCACAACTCTGGTTACATGTAAGGTTAAAAATATATTTTTTGTCTTAGATTAAAAATTTTTAAAAAATATTGTTCAGTATATAAAAATGAGAAAAATTTAAATTTTAAAATTATAATCTGCAATATTTTTTTATATAAATAGATAATATTTGTAGGTACATTAAATCGAATATAAAAAATAAATAAATATAATATTATAATAAATCATCAAGGTAGGTATATAATAATGAGAAACACTAAATATTAAATTTGCAATTGATAATTGTATGCAATGCCACGAAGATAGTCTTCAATATTTGTATTATTGTTATAATTGGTACAATTTTTTTTTATTTTAGCTGCTCTATCTCGGTAAATTTTTTTTTGGGGTGGTTCGTTGCCCCCAACATATTGTTCGATTTTGAATCTGTTAATGCTCTCTTCTTTTTTTAATGCATCTATAAATCGCCAAATAGATTAGCATTTGGCTATTTTAGAAAAATGGTATGTGGATTCAGGTGCTAGCGATCACATGACCAGCAGAAGAGAATGGTTCAGTAATTATGAGACATTTGAAGTGCAGTTACCAGTACGTATCGGTGATGGCAAATATATTATGGCTATTGGTAAAGGTAATATAAATGTTCAAGCAAAAATTTGTGATAAATGGGTTGACAGTTATTTGTCTAACGTTTTACACGTGCCTGATCTTAAGGTAAATTTGTTTTCGTGTGGAGCATGCCTTGACAAAGGTATAAAAATGGTGACAGATAGTGACGGCTGTATATTTAAAAAAAACAATCGTATAGTTGCTATTGGAGTCCGTGAGAATAAAATGTTTTCAATGCTTTTGAAGACTAGGCCATTACAAGCGGCTGACCAAGCAAATGTTGCGATTAAAAATTTCACGTTACAACAGTGGCATGAAATGCTGAGTCACCAGAATGTTCAATATGTTCGGAGTTACTTGAAATATATGCAGATCCCGTTTACAGACACGAAAAACAAATTTTTCTGTGAAGCTTGCATTTATGGTAAGCAACACAGAGAGCCATTCACATCGAGTACTACTAAAACTACAAAGCCAGGTCAATTAATTCACAGTGATTGTGTGGTCCTATGGAAGAAAACTCGCTTGGAGGTAAACGATATTTTGTTATTTTCAAGGATGATTATTCTAGTTACACGTATGTGTATTTTATGAGCCAAAAATCGGAAGTAAAAAATAAATTTGAATTATTTTTAAATACAGTCAAAAATCAGTTAAATGTTTCAGTAGTTACTTTAAGAAGTGATTGTGGTTTGGAATATAAAAATGCTGAATTTAAAACCATATTGGATAAATTTGGAATTAAACATGAGACGAGTGTACCATATACACCTCAACAAAACGGCAAAGCGGAAAGGTCAATGAGAACAATTGTAGAAGCGGCAAGAACTATGCTATACAGTAAAAATTTGTCTAAGTCACTTTGAGCAGAAGCAGTGAATACAGCCGTATACACAATAAATCGTATAGGTAACACAGGTCAAGAAGGAAAAACACCTTACAATTTATGGTTCAATAAAACACCAGATATAAGTCATCTGAAAATATTTGGTAGCGAAGTCTATGTACATATACCTAAGGAGAAACGAAGAAAATGGGATAAAAAGGGAAGGTTAGGCATTTTCGTTGGATACTCGGAAGAAACGAAAGGATATCGTATATACTTTGATGGAAAAGAAGTTTCAATAAGCCGAGATGTAATATTTAAAGAGTTTAAAAACTCATCAACAGCTACAGAAGTAAAAAATTATAAATGAAAAAGGAGAGGAAGAAATCAATTCAAAAAATGTAGCTGAAAACGTGGAAGACAAAAATGACGTAGAAGAAAAACTGGATGTTGATGAAAAGATGTCAGTAAGATAAAAGGAGCAACAACATAATATGATACTCAGTGACAGAGAAAAACTCAACAAACCTATTAGGTATGGAGATGCATTTTTACCCCAACATGCAAAGACCCAGTTACATATAAAGAAGCAATGACGGGCAACAATGGACGACGAAATGATATCATTGCTGAAAAATTAAACTTAAAAATTAGTTAATTTACCAATAAATAAAAATCGAATAAATAATGGGTGGATATATAAAACTAAGTACAAACGAAATGGAGAAGTGGATCGATTTAAAGCTAGACTTGTCGTTAAAGTCAGAATTTGTGTATGTATTGATTATACACGATTTTTTCAAGAGACCACAGTGTGTGTGTGTGTGTGTGTGTGTGTGTGTGTGTGTGTGTGTGTGTGTGTGTGTGTGTGTGTTATACACGATTTTTCGAGAGAACAAAAAATGTGTATGTGTGTGTTGAGTACACGCGAATTTTTCAACCCAGCATTTGTGTGTCGTGTGTGTGTTTATCATACGCGATTTCGTCTAAATTCTACAGTGTGTGTTTTCAGACAGCGCAGCAAGGTTAGTATTTATATACGTCATATATAAATATATACTTTTTTTATTATGTTTTTTATTATTATTATTATGTTATTAGTATATCTATTTATTTATTTTTTTAATTATTACTACTATTAAAAAAAAAATTTTTTGGGATATGAACAGAAATTAAATTAAAATTAAATTTTATCGAGATTAACAGATATTTACCTAAAGAAAAACAAAACTTATAGGTGTGTAAAAGTATCCAGCCTTGTTTAAATTTTAAAGCTATAATATAAGAAAAACTTGTAATCCCCCCTCTAACCAAAAAAGACTTTTTTACACTTCTTTAATATTTTTGTCAACAATAACATAACCAACAATCTTTGCCGGCATGTTCCTCGAAATCAAAATGTACACCTACCAAAAACATATTACTCAAAAACTAGCTCTTCCATGTTCGCCTCTAGGGCAGAAACAACCACATGGTACGGCAGTCGCTCAAAACCAACCGGCCACTCCACGGCAATACTCAGTTGTACAGTACAAACTAATAAATATACTTAATAAAGAAAAACAAAAATAATAAGAAGAAAAACAACAAAACAAACACAACATACCATAAAACTCATATTATATCGACACGCTTTCAGTCACAGTTATAATTTCCGGAAATGCAAAAAGGAGGAAAAATTACAATAAAAAACAAAGTTCATAGAGCGACTTGAAAGAACGCAAAACAGCTACTGAAGTTAAATATTACACAAGCATATCAAGCATATTCCACGTCAACATATTTCAGGCATTACAACTTCATAGCATCACAATATATCCAACCTGTACAGTCGCAGTAAGCAAAAATCGACGCGCAAATGTGTTTAGCAATGAGAACATTGAGAATACGATCAAATTAAATTATTCATGCACGGAACAGAGGAGTAAAATATGAGGTCATATTTTTTTGTAATTTCGGGGACTGTTGTATTAGGATTTAATGAATTTTAATAATTAAGCAATAATAAAAATAGAATTTAAATAGGTTAAGGGCCAGTTGTACCGTTGCGTGATTAAACATTGATTAACTAATCGTCGATCAAATTTTAATCAATGATTAAATTCCAGTGCGTTGTACAGTGGGAAATTTGACTCTGATTAGTTAATCAACGATTAAAGTTTGATGTGTTGATTATAGTACATTTATTTACAATATTTTCATCGCCAAGTTGGTATCAACTATAATATTTAGTTTTAAGTTATCAATTATCATTGTTATCATATGTATATATTTTATTTGCCATAAGCCCATAAACGGCATAAAACATCACACTTTTGTCTATTGTAGACTGTACATTTTATATAATTAATATAAATATTTGATTAATTATGAATACTTCAAAACGCACATCCAATTTCTCTGCAACTGAAGTCGATGCATTAATTGCGTTGGTAAAAAAACATCGATCAGTTATTGAATGCATGAAGACTGATAGTGTTAATGCCAAGTAAGAAAATATATTTTTTCTATATAATAGTACTATACTTTTATTTACTTATATATACTATCCATAACAGTTTCAACGTTTATAAATAACATAATGTACTAATAATATATATATAATAACATTAATATTCTTTAGAATGAAAAAGGATGCATGGGCCAAAATCGAAGCTGAATTTAATTGCCAGTGCATTGATAGTCCACGTAGTGCTGTTGTTCTAAAGAATAAGTATGAAAATATTAAACGTACAACCAAAAAGCAATATGCCGATGAAAAGGCATATCATCGAGGTACAGGAGGAGGACCGCACAAATTATTTAACAGCCCATCAATAAATTCAACGGTCGGAGAAATTTTACAGACAAGGATGACAGGAGAAGAATCTATATATGATTCAGATAGAGTTTTGGAAACTGATTATAGCCTTCGTTCTATTGATGAAGACATGTTTGGAGAAAATATAATAGTGATAAATCCCGCTGATATTGATACAACTGGTAAATTTATAATGAATTATTATATAATTATTATTATTTTACATTTTATTTATTAAAGAGTGTGATGTAAATCAAATGATACCATCTACATCACCATGTACCAAAAGGGACTGGACAAATTATACGCCTGCTGATCTAAAATCGCGGTCAACCTTAACTGCTAGTAGTGGTATGTACTGTATTTATTTATATATTCCATAATGTCAGAGTTAGTAAAGTTACTTTACAGTTACAATAAACTGATAACAAGTTACAAGTTACTCTAAAACTGTGTGATCAGTTAAAAGATACTATTTTTTTTATAGATATTTTTATGTTGTGTAACTTGATACAAGTTACATATTAAGTTAAAAGTTACATTGATAAATAAAATATGTTAAAATATTTTGACTTGCTTTGAATTTTTATTTTTCTTTGATTATTTTTATGGTAATTGTTTATTGCTAAATATTATTTGAACTCAATCTAACCATTTAAAAACTGCTTTTTGGTTAGGTATTGCAATTTATTTATTTTTTATAATATATTTTTATTATATTAATTGTAATCAGGGTTGGGCATATCATAGTTACATGTAACTAAGTTATGTAATTCAGTTACTCTTGTAACTTGTAACAAGTTACTTATTTTTAATTTAACTTGTAACTAGTTACACATTTTCCTTTAACTTGATATTAAAATTAAAGTTACTATTAGAAAAATAACATTGTATATAATATATAGATTTAATTTTTATAACTGTATGATTATCATATTATTATAAGAAAATTTGAATTAAAAAAACATTTTGGCGCTGTAATCACAGATATATAAACATAATATTAGGTATATTTATATATATTTTGCCGTAATCTACTGTATTTAATAATTATGTCAAAATAAAAAACTATTTGTACAATTTAATAAAAATCTCTATTCTTCTACTTCAGTTGAAAGGTTATTTTCATTTGCTGGGTTCATTCATTGTCCTACTAGAAAAAATTTATATGATAACAATTTTGAAAAAACTAGTTTTTCTTACAGAAAATTTATCATATTAATTTTAGTAAAAAATAATTTATACAATTCTTTTATTTAATTAAAAATTTTTTTTTTTAAATTGCATTACCTATCATATTATATAAATACCATTAATTTAGTTAATAATTTAATTACTATAAATATTATTACATATTATATTTTACTATATTATTTACATGTACTTATTTTATAAGAAGACTACCTACTAATTGTATGACTGTTACGTTAAACAATTGACAAATGTTTTAAAGACTGTTTTATTGTGATTTATTATATAGGTATAGGTTGTCTTATGCTTAATACATTAAACTTTTAAAATATGTTAATTACACTATAATGAATGAATAAATACAAACATATTTTATTTATCAATTTAACTTTTAACTATAGGTATCTGTAGTATCTTGTAACTGATTACGCAGTTTTAGAGTAACTTATAACTTGTAACCAGTTACAATAAATAAAGTAACTTACCCAACCCTGACTATAATGCATAGTTTTTTATTTGTAAATTCAATACCTGTTTTTTTTTATATTTAGATGATCATGTAACTAAAAAAAAAAAAAATTACGAAGACAAAATAACAAAATGGGCATCTACTCGAGCATCAATTAGTGAGCACCAGCAAACAGCCTTTTTGGAGGAACACAAACTAAAAATTACATTAATGCAACAAAAACATGACACCGAAATGAAAATGATGGCTGAAAAGCATTCAATTGAAATTAAAAATTTGAAGTTGACACAAGAAATATTGCTACTGCAAAAGGAAAAAGCAATCAAGACGACTGATTATTAATTTGTAATGTTTTTACTTTTATTATATTATGTATTTTATTATGTTCCTACTAAAAAAGGAAAACTACCAAGACTGGGTTACTAATTTGTTATGTTTTTATTTTTATTATAATATATATGTTATTATGTTCCTACTGAAAAAGGAAAACTACCAAGACTGGGTTATTAATTTGATATGTTTTTATTTTTATTATTATATATTATATTTATTATCACATTGTTACTTATATAAAATAAAAATTTAATTTCTACGTTCTCTTAACCCTTTCGCTACCATTGTCCATTGCAATGGACATGACTTTATTTTATTTTTCATAATTTATCATGTATACAAATTGATTATATTACGCATATATATTTATCTAAAACTAGTATAAATCAAAATAAAAATATTTTTAGACTTCTAACTAATATAGTTTTGTGTGAAGAAATGAATATACAAAAAAAAATGTTGTCTACTTTTGTGTTATCAAAAACTGAAATATATTTTAACTTATTCACTGAAATATAAGTGTTGGTAACACTGAATATTTTTTCTTAGTAAAAGGTATCTCGAATGATAAAATTTTGTTGATTAAGCATACCTTAGTATCATACACCACAAGTAATACATGATAAAAAGTATGTCCATTGAAATGGACAGCGGGAATATCGGGTAAATTAGAATTCTAATTTTATAACGGTTTGGGTTTTTTTCTAGAATTGATTTTTGTGGTATTGTCGTCAATATCGTATGACGTAATAATGGTAATAATTTAAAAACAATTATGTGTTTAGTTGATAATTTGATATTCTGTATCAGTACCGTCCGTATTTGCTCGCATGTCACGGTTTTTTATTATTATTTCAAGTTTTTATATAATATTATGGCGTTAAACGAAAAACAAATTTTAAGCTTTTTGGACGACGGAACAGTTAGTGATATAGATATATTAAATAGCGATTCAGAGAATGAACTTGAAGATTTATTAAATAAATTTGCGAATGATGATTTTTCTGCCGAAATCGATAATGAAATGCTGGCTAATACAGAAATAGACTTACATGAAGAAGACGATCAAACAACAAATGAAACTCAACAGTCTGAAAATGAAGTCTTTGATTTAACACCAGTGCAGTTTCCATTTGTCCAAAAAAAAGATATCAAATGGATAAATAAACCATTTCAAGAGCCGTATATAAATCTAACAGATTTAGAACCAATAGATTGTGCCTCCACTATACCACAACCGTACGTATATTTCACTAAATATTTTGACCAAAAAATGTTCGAAGATATATCATTTTATACAAATTTATACGCAGTTCAAAATAATGATTTTTCTTTTAAATCTACATCACCGTTAGAAATAAGATCTTTTATTGCAATTCAAATGATGATGGGTGTTTTGAAGTACCCTAGGATCGGTATGTACTGGGAACAAAAATTTCGCGTAAATATAATTGCCGATACAATGCCCAGAAATAGATTTTATTCTATTCGACAAAATATTCATATCATCAACAATATGGATATAGCTCGTGATAATACCGATAAATTTGTAAAAATTCGTCCATTATTTGATGCTCTAAATAATCGATGTAAACAATTACCAGTAGAACGAAACCTTAGTGTTGATGAACAAATAGTTCCTTTTAAAGGCCAATTGGTTGTAAAGCAATATATGAAAGGAAAACCGAATCCATGGGGCATTAAAATATTTTTACTTTGTGTCAAAGTGGCATTCTCTAATATGATTCTTTATCAAGGAGTTTCAACTAATATTAACAAGGATTTACAAAAAAATTTCGGTCTAGGTGGAGCAGTTGTCCTCGATCTTACTAAACATCTTACACCAAATCGGCATTTTCTTTTTTTTGACAATTTTTTTTCTTCGTATAATTTATTTTATGCACTCACTTGCACGTCAATATATGCAGCAGGCACAATTCGAATAAATCGTTTTTTTAATCCACCAGTTTTATCCGATAAAATTATTATGAAAATGGGGAGAGGAACTTCTTATGAAGTAACTTCAACATTAGGAGTAGGACTGTTGAAATGGTGCGACAACAAAGCAATAACCATGGCATCTAACTTCATTACTTCAGGAAAACCGGAATCTGTTTCTCGCTGGGACAAAAAAAATAAACAATATATTAATATCGAAAGACCAGAAATTATCAAACTATATAATAAATCTATGTTGGGAGTGGACAAACACGATCAACTTGTGAGTTATTATCGCGTGTATATGAAATCTCGAAAATGGACGCTGCGTATGATAACTCATGCTTTTGATATGGCTGTGGCAAATTCTTGGCTCGAATACAAACAGGACGCAGAAAATATGGGAATACCAAAAAAAGATCAAAAAGATTTGTTGCATTTTAAAACCACTTTGGCTGAAGAGCTAGTGATGGTTGGACGATTCAGCCCCGGAAAAAAAAGGGGTCGTCCAACATCTTCACCATCCAGTAGTACAAGATCTGCAGAATGTCGTTCACCTACACCCGCCAAAACATCGTCAAAAGCATTGGAGTTTCGACCAACGGAAGGTGTAAGCAAAGATCTTTTTGGACATTTTCCCGCGTATGATGATAAAAAAGAAGCAACACGATGCAAAAATAAAAAATGTACAGGTAAAACACATGTTGTATGTAATAAATGTAAAATTCATTTGTGTTTTACACCAAAAAAAAATTGTTTTTCTGATTTCCATTGTAATTAATTTTAATATCATTTAAGTGTTTTATAAACTAAAAGTTAATATAATATTATCTAAGTAAATAAGTTGTCTTTTTTTACGAAATAATGAAGCAAAATAAAAGTTTTATGTTTTTTTTTACATTTGGTGTTATTGTATTATTTTATATACCGTAAATCCCAATGTCCATTCCAATGGACATACCTGTAACTTTTTAGCAATAAAAAAAAAAAAAAAAAAAAAATTGGTACATCATATTGAAAGGCCATAGGTTTCAGTTATGAACAGAGAATTTTTTTTTTTTCAAAAAACTAAATTTGGTAGTGAAAGGGTTAATATATAATATGTCATGTATTAAAATATTTATGTTATTACTAAAATACTTATGTAAAATAAAACTAATTTTTGTTGACATTGCATATTGTTTTGTAGTGAATTTTATAATTTTAAACTGCATTTTGGAAATATCGAAGAAATCTCTTTCTATTAGTATGATGAATTGCATTTCTACTAATTATATTATCTTCTGGATTACGGAAGTCTGTGATTCGAATTGAAGATTCTATTTCAGTGGATACCCTTGGTGTAATTTCTCCAAAGTTACATGCTATATTATGAAGTACTGCAGTAGCTACAATAATGCTTTGAGAAGATGAAATTTTTACGTTTATACCAGTAGCTAAAATGGGAAATCGCCTTTTCCAAACACCATAGCTTCTTTCCACAGTGTTTCGAGTTCTGATTAAAGACTCATTATATCTGTCTACAGCAACTGCAGAAATCCCTGATAATGGATCTATAACCGTGTTAGGGTTTCCGACTAGAGTCATAACATAGCTACGCTGAGCATATCCACTGTCGGCTACCAAAATGCTATTTTTCATTTCGTCTCTTTCAAACTTGCCTCTTATTGTTGAATTATTAAATATTGTAGAATCGTGGGAAGATCCAGGCCATCTAGCTACAATGTCTTGTATTTTCAAATTGGCATCACAAATTGTCTGTACATTTATGGAAAAGAAGCCTTTTCTGTTCCGGTACACTTCTGCATTGTCTCCTCCAGGGGATTTTATTTTTACATGGGTACAATCCATTGCACCAATAACCATAGGAAATTTGGCAATGTTGTAAAAATCTTGTTTCACCCTTTTAATGTCATCTTCGTTGCGTGGAAAATGAATAAAATCGGAACATAATGTAGCAATAACATGTGAGACAAGCTTTACTATACGGCTGGCTGTTGATTTATGGATTCCTATGAAGTCACCACAAACAATCAACATGGAGCCCGTTGCATAATAGCGTAATGTAAGGAGTAATTTGTGTTCTGGACTTACAGCATGATTCCTATAACAAAATTCAATTTAAATTACACGAATAAAATAAATCATTAATGAATGGCAAGATAAGTTGTATAGAAACAACAACTCAATTTCAATTAAATAGTTTATCAGACTTTCCACTTTCAAGAGTGCAGTATTAAGTAACAAAGTACTAAGTAACTAAATTTTTACAACTCAACATTATGATTTTTAGATAAGATTATTTATGTTTAGCATGTATTAATTAAAGTAATTTTTGAACAGGAGTCTATTGTTGTATATAACATTCTAAATTGGTTAATTTATTTCGAAAGTATAGAGTAACAAGTCACGTATTGAATATATCTAACATATGATACTGGCGTCTGGCATTACAAAAATGTAAAATTTTAGAATGAACTTACCAATTAGTAGGAGAACAAATGCGTTCGCCAATCAAATCAACTAAGAAATGGACTGTATTTTTGGATAAACGAAATCTATTAAAGAATTCATCATCCCTCCAATAAGTGAAATGATCAGGCCGTGGTTTGAATACTCGCTGTCGTCTAGGAAAATACAATAATAATGCCAAGTTGTTGAATTCATCATCCTCGTAGTCAGAATCGTCATCCATAATATTATTCATTATTTTAAATAAAATTTTTAACGCAATTAAATAAAAAAATACACAATTGTCAATTACACAAAAAATTTAAATATGGTTGTAGTAAGATAATGTGTCAATGTGAATAAATTAAAATAATAGATAACAATACCGCCAAAATTAACTAATCAGCGTTTAACCGGGGTCTACAGGCCGGTTAACTATTTGGTCGTTTAATCAATGATTAACAAGTTAACCAGCACTGTACAACGACCCAACATCGTTAATCATAGATTAAATCTTAATCACTGTTTAACCGACGACGGTACAACTGGCCCTAAGACAACAATTATGAAATATAGTGTTGTTAAACTTTTATATTTTAGTTAGCATAGTAATCAAAACGTAGTAGTAAGAAATGTAAATAAAATTAGTTATTAATTAGGTTAAAATAATAATTACGTAAGTTAAGGTGTAAATTAATATAATACAATCGATAATTACTCAATTATAAATTTAGTATATAAGAGATATGGTTAAGGCAGAAAAGGGGTCAGTGGTGGTGACTGGTGATCGTGTGACTCGATCACCATCGGAAGTCGCGTTCAAATAAAGTATTTCACATCATTTTTGGTTATACTTTATTTTGGTATACGTCCGAGTAATCGGAGTATACGACAAGGCTGTGCACAAGTTTTTGGAGTAGACTACCAAGAAACATTTTGTCACGTAGCACAAATAATATTAATAATAGTAGGAAAAGAAAACGAAAGAGAAACAAAACAACAAAAAAGTATATACGATATTAAGGAAAAATTAATATAATAATAATACTAATAATAATAAAAAAACAAACTGTGCGTTTTAGAATAACAATTATTATATATCGGAGGCACGGATAAAAGAAAAGAAGATATATATATATATATATATATGATAATGTATATAATAACTAATAAACAACTGTCGCGGAAATGCACGGACTGCAAAAAGAACGGCGAAGGCCGAGATCGGTCGTAACGAACGGTTAACAACAGACAAAAACGCCGCCGAAGCTCTCGGCGGTCGTCACCCACGCCGCGGGAGCTTCGGGGCTCATCGCCGACTCAGAAACTGGTTCGATTAATCGCTCGGGTGTCCCAATTGATTATCGAACGAGTGGTGATACCTAGGCAAGGGGGGTCTAGCGGGTGAGATCGCGGTATTCGTGCGATACGACAGTGTCAATTTAGCCCCGTGGTTAAGTATGATTCGATTCGTATGATACTAGCCATAGCAGCAGCAAAGAAACTAGTTCTTAAACAATTCGATATAAAGACAGCATTTCTTTACGGTGACCTCGAAGAAGAAATATATATGAATCAGCCTATAAGATATGAAGATGGAAGCACTCAAGTATGCAAACTTCAGCGGAGCTTGTATGGACTGAAGTAAGCCCCCAGATGCTGGAACAGGAAATTCAAAAATATGTTAAACAACTTCAATCTAAAATAGACCAAAGTAGATTCATGTGTATTCATAAGTAAGAGAAATAATCATTTATTAATAGTAGCCATTTTTGTAGACGATGGACTTATAGCAGCAACAACTGATGAGCAGGTCAATGACTTGGTCAGATGTCTCAAGGACAACTTTGAAACAAAAGAAAGCGATTTGGACCAATTCCTGGGCATAGAAGTAAACATGAAGATCGATGGATCAATTTTTCTACACCAGACATCGTACTGTGAGCGCATAATTTCCAAGTTTAATATTGAAAATGCAAACGTTGTACACATACCTACCGATCCTCAACACACCTTGGACTCAACTGTATTAAAAACGGAGTCAATACAAGCAGGGGAAGTTCCATATCGTGAAGCAGTTGGAAGTTTGCTATACTTGAGTCAAATAACGAGACCCGATATAACATTTGCCGTTAATTTGGTCAGCCGTTATCTTGAAAAACCTCAAAAAGTGCATTGGAATGCAGTAAAACGCATTTTTAAATATTTAAAGTCCACACCAAATTATGGACTTTTATATAGTAACGATATAAATATTAATGTATTTGGTTATAGTGATGCAGATTATGCTGGTGATGCAATAACAAGGAGATCTACATCAGGATCAGTGTTCTTTGTTGGCAAGGGATTAGTTGCATGGAGTTCACAGACACAGAAATCAGTGTCACTTTCTACTACAGAGTCATAGTATATTGCACTAAGCCAAGCAGTACAGGAGCTTACCTGGTTAATGCTATTAATGGGCGATCTTCTGGAAACACAGGAAGTAAAACCTATTATATATGCAAATAATCTGAGTGCTATACGTCTTGTAAAAAATCCTGAATTTCATAAAAGATCAAAACATATCGATGTAAGGTATCATTATGTCAGGGAACAGTATGCAGAAGGAAAGTTCATGTTAGAGTATGTGAGAAGTGAAGATCAACTAGCAGACATCATGACGAAACCAATTCCAAGGAGATAATTTGAATACCTCAGAGAAAAGCTAGGGATACAGAATAATAATTCTTAATGGTATAACTGAATTAGAATTTAAGAAGGAGTGTTAAAATATTAAATTATAATTTAGTTATTACCATGTAGATAGTATACAATAAGTAGTATTGTCATACTGTAGATTAGATAATATATAATTATACATTTATAAGGGAAGCACATTTCTGAGATGACACATTCATATTTGTGTGTAGCATTTCATATAATACTGCTCTAGTATGTTTTTTTATTGGAACGGTAGTCGAGTGACGCGACCCGTTGCCGTCGTACGTTTATTAGTGCGTTAAATAATTATTTTACAATGTATATTAATTCGTTTGTTAATTTAAATTTACACGTGTTTGGATTACTTTATTATTCTATTCCTTTCAACAGGTTTAATAAATGAAAATATTATAATTTATAACATTGTATAAAAAAGAGTATCTTACATAAGTCGGTAAAAACTGTTGGACAAACCTTTTTAATTTTTGAAACAATGATAGATCTTTATAATAGAATAATCCATGGTCAGATGGTATATACGCATTATAAAAAAATAATATTATCGAAATGCAAAATTAAATTAATCTCGATACGTGTATAATTGTTACTCATGTAAAAATAGATTTTCGTAATTACTTATTAGTTACCTATAATATGAGTTACATTAAACCAGTCCAGGTTAATATTATACATATTTATCATATGTAACCATATTCCTACAATATTAATGAAGCACTTGACCGACTTTATTATATCTTATACGAAGCAATTAATAATTTTGTCCTTATGAAACGTATGTATAATAACTCATACCCAATTTGGTACTCTAATTCGCTAAAATCATTATTAAAAGATAAAAAAATTGCTCATCTCGTCTATAAACAATCTAATAACGTCGTCGCTGATTATATTAATTTCTCCCGCTTAAGAGCTAAATGCAAAAGACACGCTAAATCAGATCATAAAAATTATATCAATAAAGTTCAGTCCTGCATTAGAAATAATCCAAAATATTTCTGGAAATTTATTAATAATTTAACCGACATTGAGACTCTACCCCGTTCGCGTATTACCAAACCCCATAGTGCCACAGCGCCATATATGAATAACCCACTCTCATTGGTTCATTTGAAAACCGCGCGTAAATGTAATACAAATTATTATCAATATCAAATTTTTATCATATCATAATATTATTATACAACTAATCTTAATCCTTTTACTTTGAATATTATATAATATATTGTATATGGTACCTCTTATTTAATAAGTAAGGTATTATATTAATAATATATTATATATATATATTAATTTTATAGGAAAAGTACATTTTAGTTAAAAAATGTAATAATGTAATATAGTGCAGACTTTGACTATTATATTATGGAGTCTATTAGTTAATTATCATTGATGTGCATACCTACTGAAATTAGAATTGTATATTGTAACATTTGTTACATATTATGTATATTAATTAATTTAATCCAACCCAAAATATACATCTCAACACTTTTCAGCCCTGTCCAAATTAATTTTTATTTTTAAACGACATACTACAGTCAGCTAAACTTTAATTTTACCATCTGAAAAACTGTTAATCACCCTTAAATGTATTAATGTCTGTAGGTTATATAATTAATAAGATGTATCTATTTTACAATTAATTTTCAGACTTGACAACATGTCTTCATTAAATATTAATATTCAGTTAATTTATTAATATTAATACCTACTTAAAAGTTAAATTATATTATATCTTTAATTTAATTATTTTATATTAAATGTCTAAATACCATTATGTTTATTTTTTTTTATATTTTTATTATTATAGGTACTTATTGTATAAGTCATTTTTAACTATATACAGCTCAATATATTTAATGTCTAAATACAACCATGTATATCTTTTTTATATTTTTATTATTATACTTATTGTATAAGTAATTTTTATCTACAGCTCATTATATTATAATAAATATCACCACTTCTGTGTTTGTATTATTGTACCTCATACCTAATCATATGTTTTTTTTTAACTTTTATCATTTACTATTATTAGAATTATAAAGTATAATGTCTTTATTTACATAATACAACAAGAAATTACTTTTGAAATCTGAATAATAAAATTTTATAAAAGTATTTCATTTAACTTCAAAATGAACCTTGATTCACTAAACGATTATCTCAGTAAACTGGGTGATGAGTTTGTTTGTGTTATTGATGTTAACAAGTCTTGTGTCGAATCACAAAAGTTTGTAATTAGAACTAATATTTTTAGTAGTAGTTCAGCCAAAAGGTTTTTAGATTTATTTTCCATATCGACTAATACATCATATATATTTCAATCAGAATTACAAAATCCTACAAAGTAAGACATAACAAATATAATATTTATGTAAAGTGTTCTGTACTTAAAAATTAAACAGTTATAATAAAACCTTCATTTTGTAGGGTTATTTTTCACAAATATTTTATTTGTCATCACTCCTCAAAAAATAAAAGTACTACTAAAACCACAGAACGCAATACTAATTATAAGTCATCAATAGACATATTAATAAAAAAAAATAATAAAAATACCAGAAAAAATGACCCCTACCTAAAATATACACCTTCACTTTCGGCCAAAGTGAAAATATTTTGGAATCATAACCATCCAGTGGATTAATGTGATGCTTTAAAATATTTGAGAACAAATAATGAGGTAAGTATTTATTTATTTATTTATACATTTTATTATTAACTTCCTTATGAACTCTTATAATAGTATAAACTATAGATCCTTAATAAAATTGTATGAGTAATGTATTATTGTGTATTATATAGGTAATATTAAGTATAAATAGTATTAAACTATGTAAACAAATTGATTTTATTATAACTTTTTGCAGACTGACAGTATATTTATTGAGTATTTTGAAAATGGTTTATCGCCTAGTGAAGCTAGAAGTTTACACGAAAGCAAATTGCTTCTACAAGACACTTCATGTATGCTACTTGCTAATAGTAGCATAAATCCGACAATGAGACATGTATACTAACTACTTACATGACGAGTGTAGGAAAATAAATGTTAGTGCTGTGCATGCACCACTTTCAAAATTGAAAGAAAAAATTGGACTTTACAATGAGAAGGGTAAGTGTAATGAAATTAATACCATTGTATACCAATACCTAATATATTTAAATACTTGTATATTGAAGTTCTATAGTTTTGGATTCTTATTAAGTTATTAGAGTATAAGGGTTATGTTTGGTATAATGGTACTACTCCCACTGTGTATTGGGTTGTTTCAAATACATCAAATTGATGTAGCGTTGGAACCTGGAACTGTTGCTAAATAGTGTTTCAAAACATAAATGAAATGCTCCAGTAACCACTTATGCCGAGTTTCAAAAACATACTTTCGAGAGTTCCTTTTAAGGTCCTACAATACATAACGAAACCATTTTAATGGAATACTTAATATACCATATATTTTACTGGTTTATTTATATATTTTTGAAACATAGAAAAAACGTTTCTTGTTTATAAACCTATGCTGATTAACTGTTATGTAAAAGAAATGATTTTACATTTTATCAAGGCTGGGCATTAACGAGTTAATAAGTTAAAAGTTAAGTTAATTTTAACTTATTAACTTAACTTACTAGTTCGCTATTTTAATTAACTTAACTTTAACTTAACTCATTTATATCTACGTTAACTTAAAATCAACTTCTACTTTTTTAATATTACCAATTAAGTTAATTTTGGATTTTTGTTTTATCTAGAATATACTTTAGTCTATAACGATTCGTCGATTTAAAATTCATAGAATATTATAAAATATTGTTGGAAAAAAAGAAAGATATTTTCGTAATTATTTCTATAAATAGTACGGAGGGCTAGTAATGCCTAGTATACTAATAAAATATTAAAGTAATAAATAATAATATAAAGATAACATTGTAACAATGTGACATTTAAGTATTTAACCGCCCGTATGACCATATTATATAAGATATGTCAATAGCTACGAGCTCACGAAGTCACATTTAAATATTTAATAATACCAGATTATTATTATTGTTATTATTACTTAATATTTATTTATATCTTATTCTATAATTTTTATGATTATCGATTATCATTTTGTTACAAAAATACTAATAATAATTTTCACTTATTTTAAAACCTTTTTCAATGAATTTTTTTTTTTATTATTAACTTAACTTATTAATTGAAGTTAATTTAGCAAAAATGTGTTAACTTAACTTTAAATTTACTTGATATATTAAAAAAATAAATTAACTTAACTTTTAATTTAATTGAACAAAAATTTTTTAACTTAACTTAACTGAGTTAAAAAAAATCATTAACTTGCCCAGCCTTGCATTTTATCACAGTTCTGTTACTGATAAACATAAAATAAATGTTACAGTATTAACACAAATATCTTATTTGTCATGCATGAATAATTTCATTTTTTCTTTTAATTATTACATTTTATATGAATTAGTTTGGCACTATATTTGAGTATATGACTAGTATTTTATACCTCTTTTAATTATTATATTATAATATGAATATACAATATCCATGATTTAACAATTGAGAAATTATACTAGCTTGATAAAGTTAAAAATATTTAATGGTAATAATATAAACACGGAAGCTTTAAGAAAATTGAAATTAAATTTATTATTTATGAAATCTTATTCTAACTACTTATTACAAGATAGTATTCATATAGTAAATGACATATAAAATTTTACAAATACTTTTTGAATGTATACATCATGCAATCTTTTATAATAAAAATATCAATTTAACCTATATTGATATATATTTTAACATTAATTAAATACTTCTTAAAACATAAACGTTTGATACATATCATAACAAAATATATTTTATGAATACATGACAATATACTTAAAATAGTATACATTTCATAATAATAATTAATAATAAAAAAAAAAAACATAAATCAAATACTTTTTAAAATATAAACATTTGTTATATACCATAACATAATACTTTTTATGAATACAAGGTATACTATCTAGATTTATATATGCATATCAATATAAAACAAAAATAATAATAATGTAAAAAAAAAAATGTTTTTAAAATTACATACTTAAGAATTTTATTAAAATGTATTGTGGCATAAAGTTAAAAAAATAGCTTCGTTTGCTGAAATGGGTATTCTGTAAAATTTATACATAATATCAGTATGAGAGATTTCATATATATCTGAATAATAATTTGTTTTGACTAAAAATGTACCCAATATATTTGAGCTAATAGGTATTTTAAAATATGGGACATGATTTAAAAATTGAGAAACATATAGCTTTATACTTTTAGTAGACATACATTGATAAATATGTTTTACCTCCACAATGTTAGAATTTGATAACATAAAACATTGGTCCTTTAATGAATTTATATTAATCAAAAAACAATTAAATAATAACATTTTTGCATATGATTTATAATTAGGATAACTGCAATCAAAAATTTCTTTAATAAGTAAAGGATATTGTACATAATTATTTGCTTCATTACCTGAAAGTAATACACTTTGTTTTTCTTTTATACGATTATATAATTCTTGCAGAGGATATCTAGAACACTTTATATATTTTTTAAACTCTTGTAAATAATTTTAAAATTTAAAAGCACTATAATTTTCAAGGGACCCATGATATCTCATACATTCTGGTAGATGAATTAATGTATGTACATTATATGCAATGAAAGTTACTAACCATATATATTTGAATAGTCATTAATAAATTTAAATAGTAATTCTTTTGCTAAAGTATTATACAATTGACATGTATCTTCTGAAATTAATATTTTGATAGCTGAATGAAGAAGCATAAAATGAGAGTACTGCAATTTACTCAAACGATTTTTTAAAACTATGGGTCCTGAATATAATAAAAACGAGCGAGATTCGGTAGCTTTTCAAAATTCAATACAATCCAAACTTCTTGGTAATCTACAAAATTCAGAAGGAACAAATGTTTTTAAATTTTTTAAATCACAAGAAACAATATCTTGATCTGTTAGTCTTACATCTTTTTTACCCTTAACCCAAAATTGTAATAGTCTTTTCTTTACATCAAGACAGACATTATGCATATAATCTATTACAAAAACATTACAGATATCAATAGGAAGTTCTTCAAACGGACTAAGTCCTTTATGATAATCATCATTATCACGATTTCTAAAAGAAACATTAGTTCTTAGTGGTGAATTCAATTCTAAATAAACTATTCGGTGGTCAATTGAATCTCCTTCGACAATGCAAGAATTACACCCAAAGTAGGCATTATGTCCTTTGACATTAAGTACAAACGCTTTAGCCGGAGCATCACATATTACTTGATCCAACTCAAAAACAAAACGTTGATTACAAATATTAGTACCGTCATTGATTAATAGTTTTAATTCCGATATAAATGGATCTAAAAACTCTTGTACGGAACCAGGTTTTTTTGTTAAACCGTGGTAAATTCTTACTGGAATTACAATTTTTTTAAGCTCAGGGAAATTTATAATTGATAGTAAAATAGGCCACACATTGTTCTTTGAAGATTTTGACAATGGCAGTCCATCAATATTTAAACTTAATTTAAGAATTTTTAAATCTTTTATAAATTTAAAATGTTTAATAATAATTGGAAATACCATATCAACAAACCCTAAATGGATATAAGACCCATTCTGTATAGGCGTTTGTAAATGGGTTTTAGGAGTTCTAAGAACAGTTCTTATATCTTTTGGTTTATCAATTTGTTGAGATCTTAAAATATTTAACATACTATTGGCACAGTTATGTGTGACATTAAATTTAACAGCCCAATTCCGTACCTGATCAATAATTGAAGTTTGATCTGTGATGGGCTGATGTTCATAAGTTGGACATAATTCTGAAGCATTTTCATCAATAACATTTTGAGGAGTTGATTGAATGATGGTATTGTCAACTTGATTTGGTACATAAGCTTCAACATTTATATTTTCAGTAAGGTCATTCTGAGGCAGAAGTTGTACATCAAAATGTTTTGGTAATTTTGATGAAATTTTTAAAAGACGGCGGCCAAATTGTCGTTTTGAAAGTAACCCAATTTCTTTAACGCGTCTTATAGAAGGTTTTATAGTCTTAAATTTCAAATTAATATATTATATTATTAATCAAAATAATAAATACACAAATATAATTTAATTATAGTGAGTTGTTGCACAATGTTATTGTTACTATTATTATAAAATACTATTAAAATAACTATATAGGTAGATGAGTATTATAACCTTTTAGAATCATTATGGTGTTTTTTTAGCACGATCAAACCGTGTCTTTGAAGTCCTAAACCAATCCTGAATTACCTTTTCAAATTCTATGTCTGTGCATTTCTGTTTTATTTTTATTACTTCTAAACACAAAACAAAATTAAATGTAAACAGAAAAATATATTTATACTTTTTACTAATATCACCAAGTACCTTTCAATAATTTTGTTAAAGCTAAATCACAGATTTTTAAGTTTCCATCTTGACCACGAACAATGAATTGCAAATAAATCGGTGAACAATTTAGGCAAAATTCTTCTTATATGATTTTTAGAACATGTTCCTCCAACAACACTTATGTAAGCTTTCTACATGTATGAAGTAATCAAATGCAGTCATTATTATAGTTAATACTAATTATTATTAAAAGACTAAGCTTTATGATATTTTTAACATATAATTTTACCATTTTAGTATTGAATAAGCCACTATCATCATTAATTTTTTGTTCAATACTATTAAGCATGTCAACCGAATTCAAAGGAATGTACTGTATTATTTCGTTAAAATCTTCAATAGAATATTCCTTACTAACTTCCTGTTTTTTTATTTGCAGACTTAGCATATCCAGTTTTGAGTTAATACCCTCATAATACATATTTTGTTTAACTACTTCTTTATAAATGTCATCCAATGTAATTGCAGGCACTGCGAAGGATACAAATTATTACTATTTTAAATTTTATTTATTATTTAATAATTTATGCATCAGACATAAATAAAAGTTAATACATTAAAAAGAAACCTTTTTTATGAGATGCAATAGATGCAATAAGAGTGGTAACTTCTGGTACATAATCACATCTGGCCTGGGAATAACAATTTTCATAAGGAATGTTTGTTCGTAAATGAGATGAAGCAAATAACTCTGTAATATAATATAGATAATTATAAAAAATAAGTTTTAATGTAGAGTAGTTATTAATGATTTTAAAGTTAACCTTTTCCAACTAAATGAGATGTATTAGATGTACTAGGTGCGAACTGTGTAGTAGAATCTGAAAAAATAGTTTCATGAGATGGATTGTTATCATATTTGCTATTATGTACAATCATTTGATGATTATTAATTAATGATGATCCTGATTGACTTGACTTGGGTGTTAAAATAGTATAAGATTTTGGTGCCTAAAAATATTTTAAAATAAATGTTAACACATATTTTTCCATTGTAAAAAACTACACAAACTTATCTACCTCGTCGTGTACAGGAGAAACATTTAAATGTTGATAAAAATCATAAATCTTTAAATCATTCTTTGTTTTATGATTTTGCTGAGAACTAATATTGAACACGTTTCCAACAATATTCTTTGAAGATCCATCATCTGATTCTTAATAAATTAAATCTATACATTAAAATCATAATAACGAATATTTATTTTTAAATGCCTACCATTATCTGAACTTGTTATATTAAAAGGCAATTCATCAAAATGAGATGCTTTAGTTTTTCTTCTTTTGCCTCTCCCTAAATTAACTATACCAGACTCTGATTCAGAATCCATAGTATTTTGTAGTTTCCTTTAAGCTATTTCAAAATTATCTACAATGGAAGTATTATATAATAATTAGGTATTAAAATAGATAATGGTTGTTAAAATCTTCAACTCTTACAAGGTATAATACTTTAATATTTACCAAATGGAACTCCGTTGAAACATAAATTAACCGAGAATAAATTATATGTATTTTCAGGTAAATTTTCACCTTTGTGTAAACATTTGTAGTAACTTTTTTTGTTTTGGGCCATTTGCAAAAATACTTTTGATCAACTACAGTTAACCAGGACTTCGGTATCACTGAATAATCTGCATCCGCACCTTGCAAACTATCATCAATAAGAAAGTATACAACAAATCACTGAAATAAAATCATATTAAAATATAAAATATAACTTATATAAGAAACAGCTGAATAAGTTATAATAATAATCTAGTAAGTAATTATTATATAGGTATTTTTTTTTAAATATCTGGTATATACCATTATTTTATATTAATATTAATGTTATATAGTACTGTATGGACCTATAATAGGTATTGCTAGTGCCTAGTTACTTATAGCTAATAATAAATATCATAGTCCTCTGCGAAAACCAAAACCTATTACTGCAAGCATTTCAATAATAGATAATAGTGAAAAGTACAAATAGACAATAGGTAATATATAAAATTATATTTATAAGATATTATATAATGCGGTGTAAGTTAGCATAATAATAGTAATATATAATATTGAAAACAACATCACTAATATATAAGGCGTATTTATACCCAATTGTGCGTCCTATTAATATGTTAATAAACATACATACTTTTTTTGATTATTTTTATTGATGGATATATATAGATATATAGTCACCATAAATTAATTTTATATATTATGTACGTACCTATTTAAATTATTTACAATAATGTTCTTAGTGTTCTTACCTTATTGACCTCCATATTTTTTTCAGACTCGCTCATGTCAGCTGATGTGATCATCGCTGCTGCAGATATGCGCAACGAGTAAGTTACACTTGTAACTTAACTTTCTGGTTTAAGTTAACTTGTAACGAAATAACAAATCTGTAGGTAGCTTCAAAAAAAATCAACGTAGACGCTTGATAGATCGATTTAAAATTTACTCGAGGAAAAACAATATAATATACCGGAAGATCAACTCTCGATAACGGACGATGACCGACGAGTGCGGAGTGACGACTGTAAAAGCGTGATAAAATAAATATATTATATTATCACGTGTAAAAGTGTGAACTGTCGCATAGGTACTCGTTTTGTCGTTATAGCCGTTACGTTACAGTCGGGAGCACGAAAATAATGATCGTATTTCGTCTGTGCCCCGTGGTGGACTTTGAGTTTGGACTATCAGCCGCCTGCGCCCGGCAGACTGACGGCAGTCAGTGCGCGGATATTTTATTTATTTTAAGTCTACAAAACACGATAAGCGAGGTATCTGGGTATATAATATTTATAATTAGAATAAACGTCAAATTCCAATTATCCGAAATTATATACTATATAGAAATTAGCAACAATAAAATTAAAAATAACAATTTCCATATACGATTTAGAACTGTTCCTTTTATGTACCATAAATATAATTTAAATAGTTTTCACGAAACACAAAATATATAGCATTGTAACGTTTATTATAAACTTGTATTAAAACAGTTTTCTGAAACATACCTCAAACATTACCAGAAAGTTACAAAAACAACTTATATTTACCGGCATTAAGCAATATTTATAATACGTATGAGGGACGTTGTTTAATAATGTTTCAATAAAACTCAAAAACAATGTATAGGAAACGCTCCGTGTTTCACGATGCACAGTGGGCTGGTACTTATGCATTCATGCATAGCTAGGTAGGTACCTATAATTTAGTTTTATATACTTTCATTATATATTAAGAAATACATTGAATTAATATTTTTTTTTGTCTAACTTTGAAATCATTAAATTATGAATACATTAGATATTTATGTATAACTTAATATAATATGTTACATGAACTTGAATATTTTAAATAAATATTTTCTAATATTGTTTTATGAATAAATAATTAAAAAGTTCAAAAATCATAATGCACATATTATATGTATACCTAAGATGATTTCACTTACCTATTACAGGAGTTCATATTTCAATAAAACATGATAACCCATGGGCTGTTATTATTGTTACACCAATTATGAAGAGAGCACAAGAGCTTCAATGTTCAAGTGAAATATTTTTTATAGATTCAACTAGCAGTGTAGATACAACTAATAGTACGGTTACCAATATATTAACCCCATCAAAAGCTGGAGCAATCCCTTTAGCTGTTATAATCCATGAAGGCCAATCTGAGAACAGTTATATTGGGGCATTTACACTTCTTCAGAAGAATTTTCCTTTAAGCTTTGGTGGCTATGAGGTAAAACACAACAATGATATTTATTATTTATTAAGGCAAGGTATTGGTGTGTTAAAAGTAAAAATAAGCTAGACTTTTATGCGTTTAGTTTTATTAATCCTTAACTCAGCTCTTTTTGATTCATCACCTTATGTCTTTATAATCAGTTTATTTTTTTAAACTTTAGGTTTCAACTTTAAGTCACTTATTTATAAACTTTTATCTATAATAGTAATAGTTGTACAAGATGTAACTTTATAAATGATTTTATCAATTATTATTAGGTAATTCATATCTTAAGAAATATCTTATAGTGAAATAAATATTTTAGGTTCCACTAGTCTTTATGACTGATGATTCCACTGCTGAAAAAAATGCATTAATTAGACTTTGGCTAAAGGCAAATCAATTTCTTTGTAATTTTCATATGGCACAAGCAGAGTGGTGATTGCTTCACGATTCCAAAAATGGAATTCATCTTTCTAACCGTATGCCATTAATGAAGCTATTTCAATCGGTAATGTTTAATTTTGATGTTCACAATTTATTTAACTTATGAAACTACAAAACATCAAACCAATCAATGAAAATATTGCTATAGATTCATAGCAATTAATAATTACATTACATTATATACTTATTATACCTAGTTTAAATTATACACCTAATCATAGAAGTTTTAATTTTTAGGCAATGTATTCTGAATCAAAAAACGACTTTCAGATAATTGAAGCTCGTATTAAAAAAGAAGCCCCAGATAATTTTATTAAGCGATTTGAGAATAACTGCAATAGACAGGAACAGTGGGTTCGTTATCATAGATCAAAGATTATTTATCGGAATAACAATACAAATAATTATGCTGTAGCATCAATTCGAATAATGAAAGATATATTATTAATTAGAACTAAAGCCTACAATGTTGTTGCTCTTCTAGATTTTATTATGTCAGTTGGTGAAGAGTATTTCACTCTACGCATACTTAATCATGCACATGGTAGACATTTAGAAATCCAAAGATTATATACAAAATGATGTTCTAAAATGATATTAACACTAGTGATGTAAAAAAAGTTAATGAATCCACCTATGTTATTCCAAGTGTAAATAATCCAAGTGAGACATATATAGTAAATATAGATAATGGAGTTTGTACTTGCAAAATGGGACATACAGGATGATTTTGTAAACACCAAGCATGGATACATAAAAACATCAAATCGCAACTTCCAAACGCACCAGCTGTTACGTTAGAAGAACGCCATGCACTTGCTATGTTAGCTTTAGGAAGTACTAAATGCCCTAAACCATCATTTTTTTTAGGATTAAAAGAAAATGTATCAATTGCATCCAAGTCAGATGATATAGAAAATACTGATGAAGACATTCAGCAATTGGATAATACATCAATTAACTCATCAAATGACATACAGAATACTATAGAATGTCCAATTAATGAAGATTCTCCGATACAAAATAATTTTAATAATGACTATAATAATAGTTTAAATATAGAAGTAGAACATGTTCAAAATGAATGGAATAGATTGCAGAATATGATACCAACATTACCACCATCGATACTTAAAAAAATAGGAAATAGATTAAGCCATGTAAAAAATACATCCCAATTTGCTAACTTAATGTGTTCACTGAGTAGTGCATCTTCCAATATAAACAAGAGGAAAGGTCAAATTAAAGTACAGCCAACATTAATAAGTCGTCGTAAAACAGGAGTTACACGTGGGTCTCGTAAGATAAATGCTGGTAGAAGACCATCTAGTCAGGGAAAAAATATTATAAAAAAAGACCACATAACCTGAAATACAATGTGGCTCAAAATCAAATGAATGCCAAAAATCATTAGAATCTAATGGATATTTAATTTTAATATGTATTTGTAATTGTAAAATTTTGTATAATTATTTATTAGGTTAGTAATTGTTTTTAGTTTTAATTTTATAAAAATAAACTGTTTTCATTGTTTTAGAAGAATAAAATAAAAGATTTTTTCCAAATTATAATTTTGTAAGCCAAATTATTATTGTTATTTATTTATTAATTATTATTATTTATAATACTTATATGTCAATATTGTTGGTCTTTTTACATAGGTAATAATAATAATAATAAAAATATAGGTCTCTAGTTACAATGATACCTATTTTTAATCAATTATATTGGTACATGTTTAAGATTATTAATTAAGAATATATTTTAATAAGTACTTTACTGTTTGTTGTAAGATGGCTGTTAAAAATTGTAGGTCTTGAGTTTCCTAGTATTTAGTATTGATTGTAATACAATCATTGTATTAAAATTAAAGTTGAGGTGATGGTAGAAAGTTGTGTAAGTTAATAGATATATAATAGTTAAATAGAATATAATTCGTATATAAATCTATTGAGTACTACTCTAACTCTATGTATACAATATATATAATATTCAAAGTAAAAGGATTAAGATTAGTTGTATAATATAAAATATAATATGATATGATAAAAATTTGATATTGATAATAATTTGTATTACATTTACGCGCGGTTTTCAAATAAACCAATGAGAGTGGGTTATTCATATATGGCGCTGTGGCACTATGGGGTCCGGTAATATGCACCCCGTTCCCTTTCCTTAGACGCGACTGTTGCCGTTAACGGTACTGATATTGTTGAGCTCTTCGGCAAATACTTCTCTGATGTCTATATTAATCCTTCTCAACCATTTAATTTCCCCTCTTTAATTTTAGATAACTCTAATTTAAATTCTACTATAAATTTAAATAGTATTACTCTTACCGAACTTGATGTTTTTAATACGATTTCCAACTTAAAATTAAGTTCAACTTCTGGCCCAGATGGCATACCTACTATTATTCTCTATAACTGTAGATTTATCCTAACACCAATACTAACCAATTTATTTAATTTGTCTCTTAGTAAAGGTATATATCCATCTCTTTGGAAAACGACATTTATTTCACCTATTTTAAAAAAAGGTAATCCTTCACTGATTTCAAATTATCGCCCAATCTCTAAATTATCGTCAATCCCAAAATTATTTTCCCATTTAATTTCATCAAAACTTAACCATTTTTGCTCTTCATTCCTCGTAAATATTCAATTTGGTTTCATGCCAAAACGTTCTGGTTACAATAACTTGGCCATAACAAAAAACATAATACTTCACTCTTTTGAATCTAACGCACAAACTGATATAATTTACACTGATTTTTCCAAAGCCTTTGATCAAGTTAATCATTTAATTCTTCTTAAAAAACTACAATCATTTGGTTTTTCTGGATCCCTTCTTAATTGGTTTCAATCTTTCCTTTCAGACCGATTACAAATTGTTAAAAACCTTAATTTTAAATCTATACGTTTCCCAGTACCTTCTGGCGTTTCTCGAGGTGACCACTTATCTACACTTCTTTTTAATATTTTTATTAATAACCTCCCTAATGTCATAACTAATTCTAATATCCTTATATTTGCTGACGATGCTAAATTAATAAAAATAATTAAAATTGAACAAGATGCGATTGATTTGCAATCTGACATCAATAACTTGCTTTCGTGGTGTAATAAGAATCACTTATCTTTGAACGTTGATAAATGTAAATTTATGCACTTTTATTTAATAAAAAATCCAATTAACAATAATTATTATATTTCCGCTTCAAATATTGAGCTTGTATCTCAATTTATGGATTTAGGCATTATTTTTGACTCTAAATTAAATTTTTCCCCACGCACTGAAATGATAAAGAATAAGCTATGCTTAACTTGGGTTTTATTAAGCGCACTTGTGGCTCATTCATAGATCCTATTCCTTTGAAAATTCTATATTGCTCCCTTGTTCGTTCCCATCTAGAATACTGCCCTCTTATTTGGATAAATAATACCTCAAAACAAAATTCTTACCTAGAATCTGTTCAAAATAATTTTCTACGTTTCATTTCCTTTAAATTTAATATATACAGGCCTCCCCACGGTTCTTATAATAGCGTATTACATTTTCTATATCTTTTACCACTTAATGAACGTCGAATACTCCTACTTTCCAAATTTCTTAATAAATTACTATTAGGCGTTATTGATTGTCCGGAATTGTTATCATTGATTAATTTAAAAATAAATAACCTTAATACCAGAGATCCGAAACCATTTTACCCTCAATTTTCAAATAAAAGTTATATTTTAAATTCCCCCGCTAATATCCTCATGGTAGCTGGTAATACTTACCCCTTTGATTTTACATGACTTATTGTCCGTTATCTTTATTATATACCTTATCGCACTTTATATTTTTGTTATAATGTTTTTTTTTCTTGTTGACTAATTTGTTAATATCTTACACTCTTATGTGCACATATTCGAAATTGTAATAGGACTTACGTCCGTATATTTGAATAAATAAATAATATATATATATATATATATACTAGCTGACCCGACACGGCGTTGCCCGTGTGTTACTTTCTTTTTTTGCATTTTCGTATGCCGTGTGTTAATTTTTAATTTAATCTTATTGATAGTGCTAATATTACGTCGAATTCACGACGAAAGATTTGTAATGTGGCAGTTTTTGTGCCTACGTATTTTAAAAAATTCTCCTGAACAGAACCGTCACCCTGGTGATAGGGCGTTGTGAATAAAAAATAATTAAATAAAACATATATAATGATTTAAAAGTAAGTAGTTATAGTTTTAACTGTTATAGTTTTATTTAATTATTTTTTATTCACAACGCCCTATCACCAGGGTGACGGTTCTGTCATGATTTAAAAGTAAGTAATCGCTTTATTGTTAATCATGTTTCTTTCAACAAATGTAGTTCGCTAATAATTATGAGTAACTGCTATAATACATACCTTGAAAGTTGGCATAAAATTTTCCCGAACTACATTTGTTGCCCCAAATGAAGTCATTTGAAAGCAATTGTTATATGTTGGATATTTGTCAAAAAGTGTATAGAATCTGTTCCTATTCCTGAAACCAATGAGTACAATGGTTCTGGTGGTGGATCCAATGGTATCAATTTCACTTTACCATTTGCGCAACACAATCCATTGGCTTCGTTTTTGTATTTTAATGCCTTACAGTGTGAGCAAACCGAGTTCATAGAACCAATAACAACACATTGGTAGTTACTGTAGTCAATTGACACATCGTAACTAAAAGCAGCTCGATTCAAACTTGCTCGCGCTTCACGCGTTTGTGAATTAGATCGGTAATTAGCTTGGTTTGTAGCATTTCTGGTTCTTCTACCTAAATTGCTTCGTCTTATAGGAGGCATATCAAATATAAATTATTTTTTCACTAATCACGAACTAAACAAACACTAACTAACTAAACACTCTGCACAAAACACGATTGTTGGTTGCCATGGATACGATCAGTATTATATTATAAATATTATAGGAAGGGCTATTTTAAAAAGAAAAGGGCTATTTTTAGGGTTTTTCCAGCAATAATTCTAATTTTTCTAGCCGTAAAAACCATCCTTGGACTTCAACGAACATTTGCGAACATTTGCGTTGTTTATATGTCTATTTGCATGCATTTTTAAAAACATTTTAAATAAATGATTTATTTTATTTAAATGGTTGCCATTGACTACCAAAAATAATTTAGTTGACTATTTGCTGGATAGATGGCGCCTCTGTAATTTCATCACCACCTCGTCATATTTCTCTAATCCGATAACTTTCTCAAATTTTTCGTCCGTAAGAACCTTCTCCTGACAATTACGACCCAAACAAAAAAAGAATGAGCGAAATCGGTCCAGGCGTTGTTGAGTTATGCGCTTACCAAATTTTGCGATTCATTTTTATATATAAGATATATATAAATGTATATTAATACAATTGATGAAGTATGTACACATTGTACACGTACATAGATCCTCTGATTAATGATATGTATAAGGAATCAGTATATTAATAACTGAGTGTAGTATCCCTGTAGTATAATTTATTCTGATCTCTTTCTCTTGAGTTTACATTATATTGTTTCTCTAATCTTTCTCTGTTCAGCACAAATTGATTTTTTTTTTTTTTTTTATCAAATATCTCAGGTTCTAATAACACTGCACTAACTGGTATGTTAGTTTATAATCGATGATTCAGTAATAACTAAGCTGGAGATAATTTGATGCTTTAAAGTAGACTGTTTCTATATTCCAGTAAGCTATACCACAACTTATTCTCATCATACTTAATATTTTTAAACATCTTTTTAAAAATACCCAATGATTTTTCTCAATTATCCCGTCACTTTGACTATGATTTTGAAATTTCCACTCATAGATGCTGCGCCGTCATACCCTTGTCCTAACATGTATCGACTATTAATACCGAGCCTTTTTAAATTTTTTAAAATTACTGTTGCCAAATTTTGTCCTGTTGTAGAATATACTGGTATAAATTGTAAAAAATCTTCTTTTAGTACATATGTAATATCATTTTTAGCATCTATACTTTGCTCCAAATATCGCACATATAATGAATAGGTAACTGTTCAAAGCCAGATATATCAGTCGTCTCATCAACCAATACGGAAAAACACTTTGATTTGTTTATTTTTTCTACTATTTGTTCCTGTATAATTTTTCCGTAAATTTCAATAAAATTATTTTGCATTAGAGGACTTAAATAAAAAGCATTTAATTTATTATTTTCAAAGTGGTCAATTAAGTTTTTATCGTCACACGAAACACGCATTCGCAATAAAGCACAAAAATTTCCATCATTTTGTTTGGGTTCAACATCTTTTGATGAAAGTGGTCCAGAATCATTAGTACCACGTAAAGCTATTTCTTGCCGGCCACATAAAATTATAGTTGCAATTATCGGTATTAATCTTTTTCGATTTAAACTTATTTGTGCAGCACGCGCTGAATTTAATTTTTCTGCAATATTTTGCTGATTGTTTGAATAGATAGCTATAAAATTATCACCTCGTAAAACGTTGATTTATGAAAATCTTTTTTAGAATATTGATTAAATACTTCAATTACATGTTTCCAATTATTAACAATTTTGAATACTAAAGAGGAATGTTTTTGATTATTGCCTTTGCCTCCAAATTTTTAACCAAATATTACACAATATTTACATAAGACACCACCAATATCAATTCTAGAGTAAACAAGCCACGGGAAACGTTCAAACCAGTGAAATTAAAATTTTAATTTTATTTTTTTTTGAAGTTGTGGATGTTGGAAATACATAATTTTTATCTGGCATCCAAGGAGAAGTTAAAAATTTTAATTCTAGTTCATCACACACATTTTTATTTAAACAGTAACTAATATCGTTGTTTTCAACCTCAATTGTTTCGTTATAATTTGAATTTAACTCATTATTTTGTTTTGTTTCCGATTCTAAACTTTTAGTTTGCACAATACTATAACTTTCCTGATCAGATGATAAATTAATATCTACTTGTGTTTGGACAGTGGGGATATCATCAGTCTAAAATAAATAAAATAGAAGGTATTTTTTTATTGATCTATACTCTATAGTATGGTAATTAACATGTTCAATTATTAAAAAAAAAATAATAATAATACAATCAAACAACACCAGCAAAAATAATGAGACATTAAAGTCAATCTATGTGTCGACCTCGGCATTGAACGTAATAATAATTATTAATACATAATAAAATACATTTGAATTATAACCATTTTATATAATTATAATCAAATACAATAGTAAATTTTTAACATACCTTTTGTCTTTTTGTAAAATAATTTTGAATTTGGTTTCTTTTACTCATTTTATACAGTTTATGTGAGCATGAACAGCAGTAAAATGAATGTTTTACAATACACACAATTATGTTAAATACTTGTTTTATAATATTAAATAATTTGGATTTTCAGCGACCGTCTTTCATATATAAGTTTGATGTTTATATCATCTGTGAGTTGTGACAATCACATTTTATTGTAACTAGTATCATTGATTATAAATGCTAGTACCTAATCGTATCTATATAATATGATCCTTATTTTTATTACGGCATTGAAATAAAATAAAATGATAAATTTTATCTTATTTTAAATTACTGCTTTAACAAAAATATACAATTATTATTTAATACAATTTATAGTTTATAAACTATATTCACCGCTAAAATGTTTCTACTTTTAAAAATTTCGGGGTGGGGAGGGGTCCGGATCCCTGGACATCCCCCTCAGTTACAGCCTTGGTCCCATTGTACCACACATATAGATATTTAGTATTACTTAATTTATTCTGATCTCTTTCTCTGGAGTTTACATTATATTGTTTCTCTTGTCTTTCTCTGTTCAACACAAATTGATTCAATAATTTTTTTTTATCAAATATCTCAGGTTCTAATAACACTGCACTAACTGGTATGTTAGCTTATAATCCACGATTCAGTAATAACTAAGCTGGAGATAATTTGATGCTTTAAAGTGGACTGTTTCTATATCCCAATAATCTATACCACAACTTATTCTCATCTTACTTAATATTTTAAAAATTTTTTTAAAAATACCCACTGATTTTTCTCAATTATCCCGTCACTTTGACTATGATTTTGACTCATAAAAAAACATTTAATATCATTGTCTAAAAAAAACGTTTTGAATTCTAAAGAATTAAATGGTACATTATCAGATATAATCTCATTCGGTATTCCATATCTAGAAAATAATTTCTTCAGTTCGTTAACAACTGTGACTACATTTTTAGAATTTACTTTAATTGATTCAAACCACTTAGAATAGTAGTCTGTTACTTCAGTCTACAAAGTATGTTTTACCTGCAACTTAAGTTACTTATTATTTATAATTCAGGGTGCCAGCTTAGAACCCTTTATAGAAAAAATATAATTTGGGGGTTAAGACTTAAGTTACAAATTTTGATTTTGCGGTTACAAATTATTACGAATTGATTACTAATTTTCTAGAGTTGTCTGAGTTCAAAATTTTGAATTCGGGGTGCCAGGCTGACGGACCTTTAAAAAAAATATATACAACTAGGTGGGAATCTCGACATAGCACAGTTTTTGCCTTAAAGTATCGTTACAAGGATGTTTTAAAATCTTTAACAAGTATAATGCTAACAAGTAACAAGAAAGAAGAAATTAATAGAGCTTAAAGTTTAAAAAATAAGTTAGAATCTTTTGAGTTTGTGCTAATACTTACTATGTGAGAACAAATTATAAGACCATTTTATGTGGTATCTAAAAAATTTCAATCAGTTGATTCTAACCTTCACAATGCTTATGAATGTTTACAATCAGCTATTACGATAATTCAAAATTTGAGGGAGAATGGCGGAGAACTGGTTACTTCAGCAACACATTTGTGTAGTAGTTGAGGAAGATCTGTGAACATTAATCATCGGAGTCAAATATATTCAAACAATTTTTTTGATGATTTAGATAGAGACTTGTCACGTAGCACAATATAATAATAAGAGAATAACGAAAAGAGAAACACCACCAAAAAAAGTGTATACGATATTAAGGAACAGTTAATATAGAATAATAAAAAAACAACCTGTCTTTTCTTATACGATATAATTATATAATAATATAAACACCGGAGGTGCGGAGGCACAACTGCACAAAAATAGGTATCCCGACAAGTACAAAGTTAGCGGAGAATCGAAGCAATCGAATATATATATATAATAATAATATATATATATATCTTATTTACAAATAAAAGTCACTGTCGTTGGGAACAACGAAATACATAAAAAAGACAACTCGAATATAAAATCAGTCGCAGAAAAAGCATACAAGCACGGACTTTAAATAGAACGGCGGCGGACTGGGGATCGATCGTAACAACGGTTAACGATAGACAAAAACGCCGCCGAAGCTCTCGGTGGTCGTCACCCACGCCGCGGGAGCTTCGGGGCTCATCGCCGACTCAGAAACTGGTTCGATTAATCGCTCGGGTGTCCCGATTGATTATCGAACGAGTGGTGATACCTAGGCAAGGGGGTCTAGCGGGTGAGATCGCGGTATTCGTGCGACACGACTGTGTCAACTCTCCCCCCCCCCAAGCTGATAGACACCTTTGTCTAGAGCCGTGTGGTGCCATCGGGTGCCCCGGGCACCTACAGTTGCGATGGGGAAACTGGCGATTACCGCCCAGTTTCCCACTTGCCAAAACTATTCCCGGTATAGGGCCTCGATATCGACAAGGATGTCGTCACCGCCCACCTCCATTGGTTCCTAACCAATTAACCTAACCGTTGGAGGGGGGGCCTGACAAGCATCCTCGTCTACGCTCGGGGTCCCCTCCCGGGGAATAGCGTCCACCGGGGTTTCCGGCTGCCGTTCCGGGATCGGGGCTGGAGGCGGTGGCTGTGTCCGTGGTTGGACGTTTGGCGGCTGTGGCCGCGGCTGGACGGTCGGCAGCCTCCGGCGTTGCTGCTGGCTAGGACGCCTGTGCACCGGTGGTAGGGCACTGGCCAGCGCTGGTCCCTGCGCTGCGCGTGCCGGTGGTGGTTGGCGTGCCGGCCGTGGGT
>NW_026083389.1:0-34681 GCF_020184175.1 Aphis gossypii
TTAACTCAGAGAAGTCTCCTTCAACTGAAGCTGATGTAGCAGTAGAGTATGGTGAATTAAAGTATGTCAACATGACCTTAGACCAGAGTGGAAATTGTTTGCAAATTCTTAACAAATTTGTCTTGAATTTAGGTAAATAGTAACCATTTAATCTATCACCTTCCAAAGAAACATTTAAATTAATTTTTGACTCTATATTCTTTAGAAAAGTATTTAAAAGCGAGTATGATGAAGTCTGTAGGTTTATATCAATAATTTCATTTTCTTCTTCATCCTCAAATTCTGTCGCTGGCTGGTCTAATAATGCTGAAATATCTGAAAGTTGCTCAATACCTTAAAAACATAAATTAAATGAATGTAATACAATATTCAATTCTAGGGCCATAACATTTTTTTTTTGAGAGTAGATATACTTTAAAACAAGTTAAAAGGACGAAGGGAACAAACACACTCAATTTGAAATGTAGAGTAATAATTACCTTTTATTTTATTTTTCTATTCAATAAATGATTTTTCAGTTGGACAACTTTCATGGGGGCTATCTATTAATGAACCATTATGACGACCTGATGCCACAGTTAACGTATCGATTAAAATACTTTGAAAATATTCAATCGAATCAGCGTTTATTAATAAGACAATGCATCTAAGTACATAAACATTTTAAAATTTTAAACAACATTAACTTGATATTCTTAAGTTAGTTAATATGTATAATTTATACTTAGATCTAATATGCTACAAAAACACGTGAGAGAATTTCCCCCTTCAGCGCATTAGATTTTATTTTTTCAAAAAGGGTTTTTTTTTATTTAACATAGCATTTTATTTTATTTTGATCGATTAAAAAAAAAGTGGGCAAGTGGGTGTCGCTCTGCTATATAGTAGAGATGGAGAGTAGGTCACTGATCACTATAATGGATGTGTTAAATTTGAATGCAATGACAGGTATCATTGTGTTCGAAAAACGTAGATGATTTGTCAGTCAATGATTATTATTTATTAGTAGAATATATTATATTATAATTGTAATATATCATTATTTTACATGATTTAGAAAAAAAATTTCATTTCATACGTTCATAAAATTTTTAGATTCTGATCGGTCCGATGAATGTTTTGATTTTACAAATGAAAAATTTTATTTATTGGGTCAAAATCAGTGAAAAATGAATACAAGACTCCTCATATATATTGATACAACAGCAGTTAAAAATATTAAAAATACATGTGAATGTTTTTGTTTTATAAGCATTAATTAAAGTTTGAATTTTAACAGAATATATTAAATTAAAAAATAATATTGTGATTAAAAATGTATAAAATGTTCAACTTTTATAGCTAAGGATTGCAAATTTAAAACAAGGTTCGACGATAGTAGTTTATTCTTTCTCTAAAAAAGTATAAAAATTTATACACAGTTATTTTTTACAGATATTTTAAGTTCAAATTTGGACCAAATCACACATTAACACCAATAATAACGATTTTAGTTATTTTCTTGTAATTTAAAAATATTATTCATAGGTATATGAATTGTTTACAGTTAACATTATTGTTAACATTTTCAAATGTGTTTATATATATATATATATTTTTTTTTTGGAAAAAATATATTTAAGCTACTGTGGTACTAATGACTAATAGTACAATAAATTACTTTAATCACAATAATATCATCAAATTAGTTGAAAGTCTTCGCTCAGAATTTTTTTTTCATGTACAATTATAAAATCATTGAATTAAATTTTACACCATCAATTACAGTGAAACACTTCTAACCTACTGTACAGCAAAGCAACATCTACTTACCCGATATTTAAAACTGATTTTCAAATAGTTTTAAAAATAATGGCTGATGTTTGGAGAAAATTTAATAATACTAAAAGAGGGACTTTACACATGTCACTCTTTTTATTATTGTTTTTAATTTTTAATGAAGATAATTTGTTATAACCCAACTAGCAAAAATTAAATTGGTTTCCAATTTCAGACTTACCTCACGAAAAATTCTTTAACATGATTGGTATTTTGTTCTGACCAACATTTCCAACGACAAACCAGTTTTATTAGATGAGCTACATCAATACGAATATAACAATTAAGTTCATAACGTGGAGATGAGTTTCCACTTAAAATGTCAATGCACATTTCGACATAGTCCCGAAGTGTTATCCCTCCACAAAAAGCTCGGGAAATAGCTCCAAGTAATGCCATTGAAAAATCAGAAACTGTTTCTTGAGGAGCAGACACTCCATCATTTAACCATTGTGTCAACCAAGAAAAAATGGTGAACGTATCTTGTTTCTCGCTTAGCATCTGTGTGATAGACGATTGGTATTCATTTGTTGATACGACTGCTTCATATAGAAATATATGACTTGATAACAAACCATCTTTTGTCCTTTTAATCTTCTTAACAACATTTCCTGTTGCATCAATCGCTAGACGGACATATGATTTTCTTAGTTGTTTAAAGACAACTAACTGACATGGTGTCCAATAATGGACAATTAAAGGATCAGCACAAATTAAATGAATAGAACCAGAATAAACGGAATACTTTAATTCAATGAGTGACATAATGGGACATTTATTTGTAATATGTAATATTTCATCTTTCTTTTGTTGTTTGCATTTTCTAAGTGTATTATTATTATACACATTGGCAGGTATTTTATCTCCAAATTTTAGTGATTTTGTATTGTTCCTCCTCCAGTTACTAGCACAATCATGTATAAGTTCCAATCCTACTTCCGTACGTTTAGCTCCATTCAGTGGTCTTTGTGATTGATGTAAAACTGATTTTTTCACTCCTGCTAAAATGATGTTCACTGTTAATGGCATACCTTCTTCCGGCTTTTCTTCTACCCATCCTGTTGCTTCTGCTCCACAATCTTGACATTTTCCTGAGAACGTTAAATAATGTTTTGCCCTAGATGCATTGTTTGTAACTCTGCAGCGTTTATATATTATACAACAACGAACTTTACAACATTTTAAAAACCAATCGTTAATTATATTTGTCCATGCTCCTTGTTTTAATACTGTATATGTTTTTCTTGAATTTTTTTTGCCATAAATCATATTACAGGGATTCATTTTAAGAAAGTCTCTATAAGGAATATCAAATTTAAATATATTTTTACCATCTGATGATCTATCTGATTCATCATCTGTTTTAGAACTAACACTGTCAGACTCATATTCATCAACAGTATTAGGCACTGTAACAAGGGGGTATGAACATTTTTGCCTTAGAATAGTTTGCCAAGAATGACGGTCTTGATATATATTTATGTATAAAGAATTAGCTGATAATTTTCCATCCAAGTTATTACTTATTTGTTTCCAAATTGGGTCTGAATAACCTTTAATATTATATTTTTCATCAAATAATTCTGATGCCACAGATTCAAATTCTTTTAAAACTAAATCTGGAGATATTTTTGGTTTTCTTCCAACCTGAGACTGTTTTAAAAAAATAAAAATATAATTTGTTATATAATTCTAAATATTATATTGTTATATTGATTTTTGTGGAAAAAAAATAAATATTCTATATTTTCTCATAGTAAAAAAATTAATTTACTAGAGAAGTTTTTAAAAAAAATTTAAGATAATATGATTTATTATTAAAATTCAATAAATATACAGACAAAGATTCTATCTACATGTTAAAATTTTTCAATTAGTTTTCTTATAGTCAAGAAAAATAATAAAAAGGTGATACTGCTATTTGATCATGAAAAGTAACTAAATAAATATTTGAAAATAATAATATTTTTTAAACGTTTTAATAACTTTTCTATTTATTATTATTAATTGTGATTTGATATTATCTACCAATAATTTGAAAGAGTCAACAATAATATAATAGTAATAATTTATTGATTTCTACAACAAGCAATATTTATAAGATGAATTTACAATTTTATTGTCTTTGGTGGTTCATCTCCAAAGCCAAAAACTGTGCTGTAGGTGAAAGTTCATGTGAGTATATTAAAATAAACATACCAAAAACAAAAAATTAAATACATGAAGTACATGATAATTATTTTAAAAGATTATTTAAAACAAGATACATAGCTCTTTTTTTTTAACTGTTTAATATTTATAAAATCATGAATAATTGTTTTATGTTTACAATAGTATAAGTATATAAAAATATTATTGGGAAAAGTCTAGGTTTATTTTAAATAAATTTAACTAGATAATTTATTGTTGTGTGTAATTCTTTAATATGAGTATTATAAGTGTTACTCAAAAAAGCTAAAATGTATACCTAAATATTTTACAGAGAATATTTTTACATTTGAAGGGCATATGCAATTATTTACTTTATTAAGACTATGTAATATTAATCTATCAAAAATAAATTATTGTTATTTAATTTTTACTTATTTTAAAATGTAAATTTTAATTAAATAAATACCTTTATTAGCTTCATGTTAAAAGTTATCTGTATAAAAACTATTGAACTAAATTGGTTTTCATTAAAAAAATTAATAATAAGTCTTGTTTTTATACATTTTGTGAGTAGCTTTGGGATACTCAATACTAATAGAGAAATAATTAGACTATAAATTATAATTATTAAATTATTACAACTTCTCATCATCAATCATATAAATAAGAACATCAATTGCATTTTTATAGCTATAAGGAAATTCATAAGTTGACCGTAGTTAAGGAATGTATTTATTGAAAATAATAGACAAGGGAAAATACTATTTGATTTTTTTTCATAATAGTTAATGAACCTTTATAATATGATGAATAATCTTTGTATTTCATAATCATACTGTTAACGCATAAAGTGTTCACCAAAAGGTAAAAACAACTTGGGCGCAACTTGATAAATAATAATAATAATAATAATAATAATAGTAGTGGACTGTATAATTATAAGAATAAAAGTATAGTTAAATAATAACAGTATAATTAAACAATAACAATATAATAATAATAGTAATAATTATAAAGATCACAGCCAGTTATAACTTTACAGTCTGTATAAAAATAATAATAATATAAGACCCGTCGGTCATACACAAATAGTTGGCCGACCAATACTCACATAACAGTTGAGACACACATCTGGTTTTACACCCACGCTACCGCACCAGGGCCTGTATTTAAGTCAAAAACAATTACAATACAATAAACAAAAATTGACCCTGCGTACGTGCGAATGTGTGCCGACAACTGTTGACGAAGACTTCACAACAAAGCACACTGAATGCAGCCGGGACAGGATCTTTAGCGTACACTACTGTCCCCACGAGCAACGAGGTACACCAAAACACGTTGAATCACTAAACAAATCGCTGGTAATTTTGACCACCCTAAACTGGGGAAAACAAATTAATGGTGGCAATAAAATTGCAAAGAACGATAATTACCAGACGATGAATCACAAAATTCACAACAACGTGGTTTGGGACGACTGCAAACAGAACATAAAAACTAGTGTAGTGTTGTAGAACACGCAAAAACACGAGCTGTGTAGACAGCGTAAGAAGAAAGTGAAGTGAATCATATAACGGACGAGAACAAACGAAAGAACGAAATGACTGGTCTTTCAGTGTCACCACACTAAACAATAAACAATGGAAAAACTAGAAACTTTGTGACACTGAAAGCATGACTAAATGAAAAACTTAAAGTTTTGAACATAACCGAATACTAAGAAAACACTGATAATGATTCCACAGCTGGCCGGCCGCACACTAACGCCTGATAAGCGTCAGCCGACGAAGGCTGCAACTGTGGAACGCACCGTTACGTTTACATGAAAATGATAACATAAGAAAACATAAACTACCCGCATATGGCGGGAATTCAAAAAGAAAAACATTGACTGCATGCGTAGACATATTCCCCCCCTTGAAAGACTGTGTTCTTTCAAAGAACGAGACAATAATACAAATGTTTAACAAATTAAGAAATACATAACATAAAGGAATTTATATTGACACTTTACAGTGTCTTACAGTATATACTAAAAACTATTGGTCTTCGAGATCTTCATCTTTGGGATTTGGTAGTGGAGCAAGCTTGACTACTGGGCGTCGAAATTCGGTACCAGCTGAGTTACGGACAGTGACCACTCTGACCACGCCATCAGCGCCAGGATGAACTTCCTTGATCCGCACTAATCGCCAATGAATTGGAGGTGCTGTTTCATCACGGAGAATGGCTAGGTCACCAATTGATAAGTTTTTGGACATTTCTGTCCAACGTCCTCTACGTTGAAGTTGTGGCATGTACTCAGTTGACCATCTTTTCCAAAAATGCTGCAAACGTGACTGTATGAGTTTAAATTGCCTAAGTCGATTGTCCGGAAGGTTGGACACATCTGGTTCAGGTGGCAAGGTTAGTGGAGAGCCAATTAAAAAATGACCAGGAGTGAGTGCACTATAGTCTGACGGATCAGAAGAACTTACAGTGATTGGACGAGAGTTTAATACCGCTTCGATCCGACATAATAGTGTGCTTGTTTCTTCATAAGTGAGCAAGGCACCGTTACTAACTCGTATGAGATGCTTCTTGGCTGATTTCACCCCTGCCTCCCATAGGCCGCCAAAGTGTGGTGCAGATGGGGGAATGAAAGTCCATTCAATACCCAAAGTGGTTAATTGATCTTGGAATTTATCTTCTTTGTATAGATCCGTTTTCCATGACTTGAGGATTTTGTCAGAACCAGTAAAGTTTGTGCCATTGTCACTAAAAAGATGCGTACACTGCCCACGTCGAGAAATGAAACGAAATAATGCAGCTATAAAGGCATCAGATGACAGATCACGGACCAATTCAAGATGAATAGCTCGAGTGACCATGCAAACAAAAACAGCAATGTAATGTTTCAAAGAAGCAACTCGCCTGAGACCGCTACGAATGTTAATTGGGCCACAAAAATCAACACCACTTTTGATGAAAGGACGGCATGGAGTGACTCGAACTGCTGGTAATGGCGCCATAAATGGTTGTAAGAATTTGGGATTAGCACGAAAGCAACGCGTGCATCCATGTACTACTTGTCTGGCAATGTTCCTTCCACGTATAGGCCAGTAAATTAGTTGCATGTTAGCTAAAAGACCTTGGGGACCGATATGCAAAAGGCGAATATGCTCATGTTCAAATATCATTTTTGTTATTTTATTCTTAGTCGGTAGCACTACAGGAAATCTTTGACTTTCAGGAACTGGTGCGTTAGCAATTCGACCTCCAACACATATTAAACCGAGCTGATTAATGAACGGATTTAGACTATTAAGACAGCTGCGACGGCTGACCTTACTCTTCTTAGCCAAGTCATTGATCTCGGACTGAAATGATAGACTTTGTGCTTTGCGTAGCCAAAAGATTTTACTGCTTTGTAGTTCACTAGCCTTTAATGGACCGAAACGAGGACTACTGCTCTGTTTAGCTGTAGGTTTGCAATTATGAATAAATCTCTGTATGTATGCTGTAATGCGCAATAGGTTAGTCCATTTTGAACATCTCTCCAGGAGCCATTGTGAATTAACCTCTGTGACAGCTAACGCTAAATTTAATGGACGTAACTCCGGTAGTTCATCAGTAGGAATGAAGCGATTTGGCCAGTAGGTGATATCTTGTTGGAGCCATGATGGACCACACCACCAGATACTGTCAGAAGAGAGTATCGATTCGACTGGAACTCCTCGAGATATAAGGTCTGCTGGGTTATCAGAAGTAGGCACGTATCGCCACATTTTAATTTCAGTCATATCTCTGATTTGTGTTACACGGTTAGCTACAAAGGTTTTGAGCTGAACTTCTGCTTGAATCCAACCAATAACTACCGTTGAATCCGTCCAGAGATTGATATCAGTACTTTGAAGTGCTAGTCCAATACGTGCAAGCTCAGTTCTGGCTTCTACCATGAGTTCAGATAGTAAAAGGGCACCGCATAGTTCCAGACGAGGAATAGTGGTAGTATGCATGGGTGCCACTCTTGATTTTGACATTAATAACCTTACTTGTATCTTAGCATCAGCCAGAGGGGAGCATAAGTAGATACAAGCACCGTAAGCTTCCTGCGAAGCATCGCAGAAGCCATGCAATGTGACATTAGAACTTAACTTAGAAATCACTCTTCGCGGAATAGACAATTCTTCAAGGGTCTTGAGGCTTGAGTAAAACTTTATCCAACGACCTTGCAGATCTGGTGACAAAGTGGAATCCCAATTCAATTTGAGGGACCATAACTGTTGTAGGAACACCTTTCCCTTTATAAGTACAGGTGATAATAATCCCAGCGGGTCATATATTCGGTTTATGTCAGAGAGCAAAGATCGCTTGGTCATATTGCTTGGTGGCTTCCAATTGGCAAGAGAAAAATGGAAGGTGTCAGAGCTAGGTTGCCATGACAGGCCAAGGGTGCTGACAGTGTCTTCATTAGTTAGTGACAATCGATAGGTTGGTTCTGCACTGGTTGTGGAAATACGAGACATTAATGTAGGAGAGTTTGAGCACCATTTTCGAAGTGGAAAACCTGCTTCTTCCAATATCTTGCTAATCGATTGGTACAATTCATAACATTGATCGTCGTTCTGTCCACCACTCAACAAATCGTCTACATAAAAGTCTTCTGAGATGATGCGTTGAAGAGCTGGGTCATTGGTTTGACGGGAGAGCTGCATTAAACAACGAGTAGCAAGGAAGGATGCAGATTTAGTTCCATAGGTTACAGTACACAGCTTATAGTCTTGAAGTGGTTGATCAGGACTTTCCCTAAAACATATGCGATGCAGGTTACGGTCATTTTCATGGAGTAGTACCTGTCTATACATTTTTGCGACATCAGCAGTGATAGCTACTGCGTGCAGTCTGAATCTGAGTATGATAGATATGATGTCGGGTTGCACCTTTGGTCCTTTAAGCAGAATGTCATTTAACGAAAGACCTGAGCTGGCTGGAGCAGAACCATCGAACACCACTCGAACCTTCGTGGTGATACTACTATTCTTAACAACTGCATGATGCGGCAAGTAGTATGTTGGTGCGTGGCATTCAGAAGTTGTAAGTTGCATGTGACCCATGGATAAATATTCTTGCATAAATGCTTTGTATTCTGCTTCTAGGACCTTGTCCTTGGCAAACCGTCGCTCTAGATTGAAGAATCTCCTTTGTGCCATGAAACGCGAATCTCCAAGCAAAGATGGGTCCTGACTGAGAGGAAGTCGTACTATGAATCGACCAGATTCATCTTGCTGGAAAGTTGAAGTAAAGTGGTCTTCAGCAGACTGTTCTTCTCGGCTGCGTTCATTGGCCTTAGTGGAGAATAATGCTAAAGCTGATTTGCTCGACATAATACATGTTGAAGTAAGATTGTGATTGGTTGAATCAAACAATTCACCAGTGATGACCCAACCAAGTTTTGTCTTGTGTGCAATCAAGTGTTCACTAATTGTTGCTCGTTCACCATCAAATATGTCGTAGAATACACCTGATCCAAGGAGACAATCTATTGGAGATGTAACATGAAACTCAGGATCAGCTAAGTCATTTTGTATGTGTTCAGGTATGTACACCTTGTTAGTGTTAATATGTTGTGATGGCAAATTGGAAGATATTGTTGGTAATGAATGGAAAGTTGCTGAAGATGAGTAACTGCTACTTCTTGAAGATATTATGGTAGGCATAAGACGTTTGGAAGTCATTGAGGTTGAACCAATTCCAGATATGGATACTGTTTCATTAGCGCTATCTAATTGCAATCTTTTTGCGCAAGACACAGTGATGAAATTAAGCTGAGCACCTGAGTCTAGTATTGCCCGACATGGTTGTAGTGTTCCAGCTTTGTTACTAATATATATGACTGCTGTTGCTAACATTGATGTAGTAGAATACTGCATGCAGTTAACTGAACAATTTTGTGCATACATGACTGAAACATTGGGTGGTTGTTCATGAGGGCCTTCAGCTACTTTATTGTCATCATGCAACCTGGTATTATGTTTTCTGCCACATGTATGACAAGAGCCATAGCGACATTGATTTGCTTGATGACCTGGTGCGAAACAATTGAAACATAACATAGCATTAGAAACTACTTTACTGCGCTCAGGCACAGTCATATTTAAGAATTGTTCACAATTGAAAAGCTTGTGTTGACCAGAACAAAGACGGCACTTGGCGACATAATTTTGACTGGTATTGTTCGGATTAGCAAGTAGAGCTTTTTTATATTGTTGCTTAGGCATGTTGGAATTACTCAATGGAACGCTGTCTTTTATAGGCTTATCTACTTCACCAACTTCATATGCTGATACTCTGCTTGCTAAGAAATGTTCAATTTCGGCAAATTTGGGTAACTCTTTTGTAGCTTGTCGGAGTTGCCACTCACCCACAGTTATGGCATCTAATTTGGAGCATACTAAGGTAATCAACCAAGCATCCCAATGCTCTACTGGTTGTTTTAATGCCTTTAAGGCACGCACTTGTGAAATTACATGATGATGTAACTTTCGAAGTTCAGTAGCAGAAGGTTGATTAACTTGCGGTGTAGAGAATAGCGAGCGAATATGAGATTGTATTATCAGTGATCTGTTTTCATATCGCTCTATTAGAGTGTTATATGCCATTTGATAGTTTTCTTCGGTGGTTGGTATTGTACGAATCACTTCTGCAGCAGAACCAGTAAGACATGACTTTAAGTAGTGTAGACGTTGAACTTCGGCTAAGGCATTATTGTTGTGGAACATAGCGTTAAATGTGTCCAAAAATGAAACCCAGTTTTGTAAATTTCCATCAAATGATGGAGCAGGTATTGCTGGTAGCTTCATGGTGTCTCGTACAATGGTTTGAGAGTTGGATTGTGTACTATGCCTATTAGATGATGATTGTTTGTTCTTATTTATGATGTCAATAATCATTGCCTTTATAGTGTAAAACTCATTTTCAACAATGGAACGCTCATTCAGCATCTCCGTTGTAGCCTCCTCAAACAATTCAATCTCCATTTGATGTTCTTCAAATAATTGCATATGGTCCTTGAGTTTCTCCAATCGCACTTCTAACTGAGTAAGTGATTGTGATTCTATATTGAACTTGGTGACATATTTTTTAATAACATCCATTGACCTACTTGCTGAATTTCTCTTCAAAATCAACTTCCTTAACTCAACTGGTACCGGTGTCAAGTCTGATTGAACGTTGCTGCTTGCCATGTTGATTGAAGAGTTGTTTACAAAACAGTTGAGTAGTCACTTGACCACTTGACTATGCAATTTTTTATACAATGAATGGATAAACAATAAACAAATTAGCCTAATAACTAGCTGCGATTAAAATTATAATTATACTGTATCCTGCTCGAAGCTGACCAAAAATGTTAACGCATAAAGTGTTCACCAAAAGGTAAAAACAACTTGGGCGCAACTTGATAAATAATAATAATAATAATAATAATAATAGTAGTGGACTGTATAATTATAAGAATAAAAGTATAGTTAAATAATAACAGTATAATTAAACAATAACAATATAATAATAATAGTAATAATTATAAAGATCACAGCCAGTTATAACTTTACAGTCTGTATAAAAATAATAATAATATAAGACCCGTCGGTCATACACAAATAGTTGGCCGACCAATACTCACATAACAGTTGAGACACACATCTGGTTTTACACCCACGCTACCGCACCAGGGCCTGTATTTAAGTCAAAAACAATTACAATACAATAAACAAAAATTGACCCTGCGTACGTGCGAATGTGTGCCGACAACTGTTGACGAAGACTTCACAACAAAGCACACTGAATGCAGCCGGGACAGGATCTTTAGCGTACACTACTGTCCCCACGAGCAACGAGGTACACCAAAACACGTTGAATCACTAAACAAATCGCTGGTAATTTTGACCACCCTAAACTGGGGAAAACAAATTAATGGTGGCAATAAAATTGCAAAGAACGATAATTACCAGACGATGAATCACAAAATTCACAACAACGTGGTTTGGGACGACTGCAAACAGAACATAAAAACTAGTGTAGTGTTGTAGAACACGCAAAAACACGAGCTGTGTAGACAGCGTAAGAAAGTGAAGTGAATCATATAACGGACGAGAACAAACGAAAGAACGAAATGACTGGTCTTTCAGTGTCACCACACTAAACAATAAACAATGGAAAAACTAGAAACTTTGTGACACTGAAAGCATGACTAAATGAAAAACTTAAAGTTTTGAACATAACCGAATACTAAGAAAACACTGATAATGATTCCACAGCTGGCCGGCCGCACACTAACGCCTGATAAGCGTCAGCCGACGAAGGCTGCAACTGTGGAACGCACCGTTACGTTTACATGAAAATGATAACATAAGAAAACATAAACTACCCGCATATGGCGGGAATTCAAAAAGAAAAACATTGACTGCATGCGTAGACACATACTATGTACTTCCTTAGAATCACTAGGATTTAAAATGTTGAGTTTTAATCTGATAATTATGATTCAGCTCACTAAAAGTTTTCTATCTGAAACCTTCATCATTAATATTTTTTGCAATATTACCTCCAACACGAGCAAAAAATTAATTAAAAATATTAGTGAAATTTTTTAAGTTATGGATTTTCCTACTCATCATTGATTTCATTAAGAATTATTTGTTTTTTTAACTTTAGTATTAACTAGGTATTAGAATCTATTTAAGCTTCTACAAGATCCAATTCTTTTTTGTATAATTACCAGCTGATTTTAATTGTGTTCCATAATAACATTAATAACATCATTAATAATTGTTTTTAGAAATTTTATTTAAGTTATTCAGAATATTTTTAAAAATAACATAATATATTTTATACATTATACTGAACATTATTTACAGGATTGATGAATAATTTTTATAATACATTTTTTCTCTAACTTTAATGGACGTTATAAAAACCTAAAGAAATCCATAGTTTAGCTTAAACTTATAATTATTATTATTCTTTTCTCTTAATATAATTTTGAGAAATAATTTGTTAATGATACAATTTAATCACTCGTATTAATATTAATAATATCAACTGGACTACTAACATTTTTGAATTTCTAGTGAACATTTCAATGTTTTTAAATAAACATTTAATTCATTATTAGACATAATATTTCAAATTTTTAAATTATCAATATTAATATTTAAGATTAAACTATTAAAAAATAAAAATAAATTACAAAGTGATTTTAATGTTTTATTTCATTATTTGGTATATTTATATAATCCTTTTAAAATCAATTTAATGTTTATTATGGTATTTTATACTTTATAGTCAGTTAATTATAGTTAAATTACAAAATATATTAATAATAATTTATACGAGTAAATAGTAGCTAAATAATAAAATTACCCAAGTATGTTAAAATAAAGTTTTATTAACAGTAAAGTAAAAAACTATCTATCATTATATATTATAATCATTGTCAAACAATTAAATTTCGTGTAAAACTATGAATATTTAATAAAATTTGAATTTTAGTGTATTAAACACGTTTTTAATTCAAATTACATAGGATAAAAATGTTATAACTTAAATTTAGTACTCAAATTCATTGTAATCGTGTTAATTGTGTCTCCTGAAAAACTACGAAAACTGTAATAATACGCACTGTAATGTGTAACACACTTTATGTGACGATATAATATGTTCTAAGTCAAATTTCACACGTAATTATAATTATTTTATTCTACTTCTCTCAATAAATGCAAAACTTAAAAGATTATAATCAATTACTTACCTTTTTACTGTCCATTTTTAAAGAAATTTTGAAATACAATTTAAAAAACAAAACAATTAAGTCAATGTACGTCTTGTTAATAAATCAATGCAACAGCGTTCTGATGAATGAAACATATCTCTGTAAATAATTTATTATAATCCCAATAAAGATAACATGATATTGAAAATAGTGTTATAGTAGATAGACTATATTCATTCTGGAACAATTGGATTTTTATACATTTAAAAAACGTCTTAAAATTAGCTTAAAAATTAGCTTATTTTAACATTTTTTCCTTCCAAATTTCATTACTTTTTGTATACAAATTTCATTGATATTTTACTTTTATATAAAATTACATACATTTCTCGATATAAATTTATATAAATAAATTGCAAACAAACAACACCAATTTCCGTTTTTTTTAAATATGTACAATATACATAAATTATATATATATATATATATATATATATATAAATTGCTTTTGTTTTCAAAAATTATATAGCTTGTTTACAGCACGACTTTAACTATTTCGTTTATAGAATAGTGTCATTATTTCGTAATATCAAGCTTATGACGTCATTTTTATAGTATTTTCTGGAATCTTCTAGATTAGTACCCCGTAATATTGTGTCATGTTTTTCGAGGTTATAAATATAACCCACCGCTGAGTTTTTACTCATTTGCGGGTATACTGTAGTCGTCCTCAGTCGTCCAAAGTACTATGACAGTTTATGTACATAATAATTTTTTCAACAGAGATCTTTCAAGTGTCATTTGTTTACAATTTAAATATTTACAAATAAAATGTTAAATTGAGATGTTGTGTATGTTGAATTGAGATGTTGTGTATTTTTGATTGAGATCTTGTGTATGCTGGATTGGGATGTTGAATTGTAATGCTGTCTTTTCTGTAGATGTTGGTTTGAATGGTGGTTTGTGACTTTTTGTAGATGATGATTCCTCTGTAGATGTTTACTTGTATTGATAACCTTTGAAGAAACTTAGACTTGGAAAGTATATTAGTTGTATAAAACAAAAGAATTATTTTTAATTTTGTAAATAATTTTTTCTTATAGATAATGATTAATGATAATAGTAAAATCGTTAATTTTTATGAAAATGTCAAAGTTTTAAGAGAATTGATGAATTTAATAAAAACCTGTAGAAAAACTATAGTTAATAATGATTCAATATTATGTGAGTTATGATGTTATATTAAGCATCATGTTAAGAGATTATATTTTCCTAGTTTTATTAATAGCTTTTAAGTGATTAATAAAATTATCTTTCTCTTTATCTATACTAAAATGTCCCCAGGCTAATGTATTTGTTTCGCCCTTTATTAAGTATCTTTTATCGTCAAACCAGTTTAGTCCAGTTTTAGTCTGTTTTACTGTATGAATTTCATGTTTTTTACTTTGTATCATTGCTTGATTAATATTTTTACATATATTGTTTTCTAGACATATTTTATAATCATCATGTGTTATAATATTTTTAACTATTCCATTTTTTACTCCTTTAGCTTTTTTTATTTCTATATTAGATGTAAAAACTTTAATTGTATAAGATTTCGATGCTAATCCAATAAATTGTTCTATAATTCGTCCATTTAGTTCATCTTTAAATTTACCTATTACTTTTTTATTAACTTGAGGGATTCCATAAACGTTATATTTATCATAACCAGATGTATCATACTCATTGATCATATCTTTCATATCTTCATATAAGTCTTCTGTTTTTACTGTAATTATTAATGAATCGGTATCTCCATAATTATAACGTATTTTATCTCCATATCTTTCTTTCAATTTATAATAGAAATCATACATTACAACTTTCGAAATTTCAAGAATACATACACCTATATACATTGGTTGATTAAAAATAATTTCTGTTTTGTTCATTTGAACAGCAGCTAAATTTTTGCTAAAGAATGTAGATTTTTTAAAATTAGTTTTTGAGACATATTTAGTATATTTAGTTTCTTCTGAATTAATTTTATATTAACGTGTTTTCTAACATCCATCATTGATCTTCCAAATACTGAATTATTCATTGTTTTATAAAATGCTATATCGAAATCATTTGTTGCCATCTGTCTTAACTCTGTATTTTTATCTATATATACTTTCATCCAATCAGATTGACTAAATTCAATAACTCTATGTATTTTTTTTAGTCTTAAGCCTGCTCTCAAAGCTTGCTGTAGATTTGAGTAATGAATAACATAGTTATTTTTATCATATAATGTAGTAAATAATTTTGGTAATTTTTGATTATCTATTATATTTTCAGGACAGTATGGTAAATCGTTATGTTTTGTATGGAGTTCTTTTGGATAAATTAAATCTACCTCAAATAAATATCCTTTTTTCTGATTATCTTTCATTTTTAAAATAATGTTTGCGTTAAAATATATTGGTTTTACCCACTTAAACCCACCATATGGTAAATGTTTTGACATTGCATCCCCATATAAATTGTTAGCATCTAGATATTGTATATATGTTGATTCTTTATTTTCATTAAATTTTTTTCCCATATATTTATTATTTGCTTTACTATATCTGTTTGAACATTGAGATAAACCCCCCCTTTTGGCTCTTTCGAACATTAATAACATATCTATATCAGTTAACAATTCGATTTTTTGTCCTGTTGTCTTAAGCATACAATCCCAGGCAAATCCTGGAGTAGTATAATACCAAGCAGGATCTAGTCCATATGTTTTTAATGATTTTTCTCTGAAATACTCCATTATATCAGCTAGTAAAATTACATCTATTATATTATATAACATATTAAATTCTTTTAAATTTTTTATATTGAAATATTTCCAAATTTCCGTAGCATAATGATATTCATCATCACTAATATGTTTATTATTCAGTAAGTTATAAAAAGATTCTTTTGGAGGTAATTTTGTTTCTTTATATTTATCTACAGAATTCATATAATCATATGGAAAAGCTAATTTTTTAGTTAATAATCTAAATAAATATACCTTTTGTAATTCAGTTAAATTACCAGGTATTTCTTTCTGAAACCATTTCTTTAAAATTTTAAAATTATATAATTTCATACTTTTGGCTAATTCTGAAAGTGAGTTAGATAAAAATTTGTAAGAATCTAAAAATCTAAGTTCAATATTCTTTGTAGAATACTGTATTTTTTTGGAAAATGAAATATAATTGTCTTCATTATTTGGTAAAAGGTCTATATTATCTGTATCATTACCTAATTCTCTGACTAATAAATGAGAATCATATCCTGAAAAATTATGAAAGAATACAGGAATAAATTTTGGGACTTTATAATTTAGATTACACCTATTATGAGAGCTCCTCTATATAACCCCGTTAAATGATCATGATCTCGAACCTTATCTTCAGTATATAATTTTTCTTCACAAATATGGCATATTGTTGCATTATCATATTCTTTTTTTTGTATTTCATTCAGTTCTTTAATTTTCTTAATTTTATTCAAATATTTTTTAGATGCAAGTATAGCATCTTGTTTTAAATATTTATATATTATTTCCGGAGAATCTTCTCCAAAGTATTCTAAAGAGCATTGTTTCCAATCATTATCACTATTGACGTATACAATAAAGTAAACAAAACTTATTGCAATATGTTTCTGAATTTTAATAGTACTATATTTTTCTTTTTTATAGTTTATCTGTGCTATAATGCTTTCAAAATCTGCATAAATTACAAAAGGTACTTTCATTTTATGGTTATAATTTTTAAATTTAATAATTTTATTTTTATATGGTAAAGTAATTCTTGCTACTTTATTTGATTGACAATAATTCTTATGATTTGATAGTTTTAATTCAGTTTGAAAGCTATTTAAGCACATTCTACAGAGATATCTTTTTTTATGATCTTTTGTAATTTGATTTCTAATTAAACTCCATAATTTCTTGATTAAAATATAATGTGTGTTATCTTCATTCTTTAATAGTAATAAGTCAATATGCACTCTTTTTTCATTTTTGGTTACAGTTAATGGATTGATTTTGTAAAATTCATCATGATGATATACATTAATAGATAGACCTCCTTCAATTAAGTTTTTTTTATTTACATTGTCTACAAATCCAGGTATTTTATAAACTGCCATCGGATATTCGATTTTAACTTCATTAAATATATTTTTATATTTTTCATATTGGTATACTCTTTGTGGATTATTTCCAGGTGGGTATAAATGAGCTAAAATTGACCATAAAAAACATTTATTGTCTTCATTTTTTACATTTACAGTTGATTTCTTATTAGCTATCTTATCTGGGGTTCTGATATATGTACTACCTCTAATAGGATCATATTTATTAATAGCAATATTAAGGATGTCAATTGATTGTAATACCCAATTAGAGCCTGCTAAGTTATCAGATACACGTTCATGTTCATATAATATTTTATCATTCATATTTTATATATTTCGTCCATATTTGATTCTAAAAAAATTTCATAATTTGTTGTTTGTAAGTATTTAGATTCTATTTCAGGACTCTTCATAGTACAATCTTTTTCATAGCTTCCAATAACACATAAATTAACTTTTAAGGCATTATGTATTGTCAACCATTTTTTAATAAGTGATAGCACAGGTTTCTTTACATCATCCATAAAACTTGATAAATCTTTAGCTCCATATTCGTTTTTAATTTTGAATTGGGTATATCTATTTTTAAAATTATCTTCATAATATACTGGTTTGTATTTATTAATGGATTGTTTTTTATTGGATAATACTATTATGTCTTCATGGAATTTAAATGGAATACCAGTCAACCAATAATTTTTTTCCTCATTAGTTAGTTCGAAAATAATTTCTAATCTTTTTTCAATATATATAGACTGTTTTATTTTCTTGCTTAATATTTTATACAGTTCTTTCAATTTTAGTTCCTCAGTTATAATATTTTTCCCATTCTTTATGCATAATTTGTAATTTCTTAAATAGTGCTTTATTTGATTATCACTTTCGTTTGAGTATTTATTATGTTCTTGAAAAAATTTAAACCATTTTGGATTATGTATATTTACACCTTTATTCTTAATATATCTTATTGATATTTGATTGTGCATTATTTATTATTTATTATTTATCAGGTTTATTTTTTAGTTTTTGAATTCTTATATTCCTTAAATTTGCTTATACAGACTTGATAAAACCTGTGTTTTCTTTGTCCAATAATCAACAAATATCTGTTAAGAAATAAAGTGTATATTAATTTGTGAAAGTTAGAAGTTTTAAAGTGTTTTTAGGATTAAATAAGCAATAAATTCATCACATACTACTTTATTACCATCTTGATCAGTGATAGATAATTTAATGTTTTTAAAATTCATTACATTTAAAGGAATATATTTTACATCATTAGGTATATATTGGCCTTCATTATCACATTTAATAACACATAAAACATCATCATCTCTGTGCAAATATTTTTCAGTTTTATGGTTAGAAATGGATTTTTCAATTATATCACAGTGTATTTCCAGGAATTTATTTACAAAATAATGACCAAGTATAATATCCGATCCAGTATGTGTATAAGTACACTTATCATCGAATCCTAAACTTAGTCTTAAATTTTCATCCAATAAATAATAGCCATTAGATGTAATTGAAATATAGTTGTTTATTAGTTGTATTTTTATACTTGAAGGTAATAACTTATTTAATTGAGCAATAGTGTAATTTCGCTTTCTTAATATAATATGGTCATATATAGTCTCCATAGTACCATTTATATCTTTTAAAAAACCTTGTGTATAAAATTGTAGTTCAATTGTACCAGTAACAGTTCGATTAAATGGGGACTCAGTTGTATGGTCTGTGATAAAATTAAACAATGGAATTCCCAAGGTATTTAATAAATAACTATCGAAATCATATTCATAGTTAGTTGAAATCTTTAAAAATTTGTTAACTATTGTAAGTTTAGTATTTCGAGTATTTTTGTCACAGTTTAATAAGTCTTCAATTTCCCTTATTGAATAGATTCCAATAGGCATTTTATAAGTAGTCAGTACTAATTTTTCTGTTTTGACTGTAAACTCACAGTCTTTCTCTATATTTATATAATGCTCACCATTTAGAGGATAGTAAATCATACTTTTGTTACTTATTCTTATAAAATTTAGATCCTTAAAACCTAAATATTTCTTTAAGTTTTCGTCTAAATTATAACAGCAAGGAGATTCAATTTTTACTTTTTTACCAACAAAAGATATGACTAATGGATTGATTAATGTGTTTAACTCTCCTTTAGTATATTGTCCACTTTTTATGTTAGTTACATTGTTATTAATTGTTATTTGGCAATCATTTTCAATTTTAATTAAGTTATAAGAGTTAGTAAAAGATATAGCATACAGTCCAATAGACATATCATTATTTTCATTGTATATGTAATGTTCTAAATGAATAGATCCATTTATGATTTTAATTATCTTCATTTATATTAATAAAATTTATTCAAATTCCATCAAATGGACTGTTTGTCCATTATTAAGATTTTTTTTACCTTTATATATAATAAATATTTCAAAATCGTTCATTTCGTACAAATATTGAGAAATAATATCTAAATATTTATCTGGTAAAATGAGTTTATATTTATTATTCAGTATTACAGAAACTCTGTTTCCAAATTTAGTGTTAATTATTTCAAAATCATTGGCCTTATACTTTTCATCAACGTTTAAATCTGATAATTTAATATATTCATACTTATAGCCTTTTTTATTTAATCGTGTTATTAAAGGAATTGAGTCAGACATTTTTAATTTTTTAATTTTATTTTAAATATTTAATAGGAAAAATTTTAATAGAAAATTAAATTTGATAAGTTTTCCTTATTAAATGGATAATTATGAGATTACAGCATTTCATTTAGATGATAGTAGATCAAGATCAATATTTCCAATACCTATGAGATGTTTAATTATAGGTTCATCTGGATCAGGAAAAACTAATTTATTATGTAATATATTCTTAAATATTGGATACATTATAAGAATCTTTATATTTTTGCAAGATCAATTGATCAACCAATTTATGAAAAACTGAAAGCAGTATTTAATAATATAGATAAAATTGAAGCGCATATTACTGATGATGGTATAATATCTGTTGATGATTGTGAGCCAGACAGTTTAGCTATTTTTGACGATTATATTTTAGGTAAACAAGATAAAATTAAAGAATATTTTATAAGATCCAGATCAAAGAATATTTCATGTATTTATATAGGTCAAAATTATAGTTTATTAGATTTACAAGTAATCAGAACGAATTCTAACTTTTTGATTATTTTCAAGCAACCCAATTATTATATTAAGAAAATATGGAGCGATTTTATGAGCAACGATATGACGTTTGAAGAATTTAAATCTATATGTTCAATTTGTTGGAAATTAAAATTTGGATTCATATCAATTGATTTAATAAATAATCATATTTACAATAAATTTGATAGTCTGAATGTAAACGATCTAGGCTGAACGATAGACCCGTTTATAGAACGATAAACCCGTTTATAGAACGTTAAACCCGTTTATAGAATGATAAACAACCGTTTTTAGAACGTTAATTAAATTTTATTTTTATTAAATGGATATAGAAAGAATAAGAAAAGATCTTGAAAACAAGATTGATAAAGTAAACAAGATTAAAGCTGATAATAAGAAAGTGAAAAAAGAGGAGGTAAAATTACGATTGAGGAAGCAGATAGAGTAATTCGGCTTAAGGATAAATTGAAAAAGATATACAAAAATGCAGCTTTAAAAATATATATTATGAAGAGGAAAAGGAAAAATCTTTCGGACCTGTAACAAATGAATTAAAAAATATTGTTAATGCTGTAAATGAAGTTAAAGAAATAAATATAAAAACTGATGAAGATATCCAAAAAATGTTGGTTCCATATAAGCGACCGGAAATTTTACAGTTAACAAATGATGCAAAAACACCAATTAAATCACCTTTAGGAATTAAATCGCCAATTAAGAAAAATATGTCTCCAAGTACAAAAATACTATAGTATTAGGTCCATTAACATCAAAGTATTTACCAAGAATAGATGATTCAGTTTTTGGAATATATTACAATACTCCAAAAAGACAATATATGATTGGAAAAGATGTAGTAAATTTTAAAGATGATAATTTAATTATAAATGGAAAAATATAAGGGAACAGAAGGATTATTTAGATTATTAGTATATCCTTTATACGCATCCCCTAATTTTTATACAGAAGCAGATTTTGAGAATTATAAAGATATATTAATTCAAACTGATTCAATGTATCAAAATAATGATAAAGGAACAGGACATGTTAAATCAAATAAAGGAGATAAATATATGAAAATGATTTCTGGAATATTTTATGGATTACCTGAAAATATAGCCAAGAAGGAAAAAAATAAATTATCAAAAAAGATAGAAAATGATTTACAAGTTGAAGATGGAGAAAAGGAAGGAGGTGGTTTGGGAAAATATTCAGAAGATCAAATAGAGTACAAATATATTCATAATTTAAGAGAGTTATTAAAAAGATTATATTTTATTGCTAGTGAAGAAAAAGCAGGGAATAATAATTTTGACAATGAAAAACTTGGTGTTGTACATTTTTTTAGTAAAGAACTGGAAAAAATAGCTGTTACTCCTCAAGGTATTGACTATTTAATTTCATATGTATCGAGTTTACCTGAAAAAGTTGTGGAAGGGTCAGGACTTATGAATAATTTATTAAATAGTAAGTTTATGCCAGAAATTCATTGGCCAGGATATAATTATCTTGGGCCATTCACTGACTTAGAAAAAAATAAAAAACCAGTAAATGAATTAGATAAAGCTGCTATGGAACATGATTATTTTTATAAGGAACATAAGGATATTAAGTCAAGACATATTGGAGATAAAATTTTAGAAAATAAAGCATGGAATAGATTTACAGATCAAAATGCATCTTTAGGTGAAAAAACTGCAGCATTAGTTACTACAAATGCAATGAAAGTGAAAAGATATTTTGGAATGGGATTAATTTAATAAAATTATTTCTTATTAAATGAATTTAAATCTAAGTGATTCACAAATTAAAAAACTTTCAACAGCTTTTAATAAAGATACTGATGTAACAATTCAATTAAAATACACTCAAATTGAAAATGGCAAAAATATATTTGATTTAACTGATCAGCAAAAAAATAAATTAAGGAAGGCAAAAAACAATAAAAAAGGTGTAAGATTAGTTATTACAAATAAACAGCTTAAAAATAAAGTAGGTGGTTTTTTACCATTAATTATAGCAGGTATAGGTGCTCTTAGTGCTTTAGCTGGAGGAGCAAGTGCAGTAGCTAATACTTTTATAGATGTAAATGACAAGAAAAAGAAACGAGAAGAAACTGAAAGGCATAATAAAGAGATAGAAAACAATATCAAAAATATTAAAACATTACAAATTGGTTCAGGATTAAAAAAAAAGAAATTAAACCGTTAACAAATTATGATATAATGAGTTTTGGAAAAAATATTAAGAATTTTAGAGGTTGTTTTATGAAAGATGAGTTACCAAAAAAACCTTGGAAAAATGAATGTGGAATATTAAATTTAAATAATTCTAATCAACCTGGGTCACATTGGGTTGCCTGGGTAAAAAATGATAAGAAAAAAATATATTTTGATTCATATGGAGATTGCAATCCACCAAAAGAAGTTGTTAAATATTTAGGAAAGGACAATTTATTTTATACTACTGGTGAGTTTCAAAATTATATGATCCACCTATGTGTGGTCATTTGTGTTTAGATTTTATTAGTAATTTTAAAAAATATTATTAAAAAATTTTCCTCATAAATGGAAAGTATTTTTGGTAAGTATGACAAGGATATTATTCGTGAGCAGGATAAGATTTATGGACCCACGTCTTTATCAAATCTTAATTCTGTTAATCAAATCACAACTTTTAATATAAAAGAAGAAAATAGTTTCTTAAATATTAAAAAATCAAAATATCAAATTTCTGGCCGTGTTTTGCAAGCTGATGGTACTAATTATCCAAAGGGTTCGAATATAATACTAGTTGACAATTTTGTTGCATTTTTATTTACACGCATTGAAGTTAAAAACATGGTAAAATAATAGACACCATTGATAATGTTGGAAGATGTAGTTTGATTAAAGGTACTATTAGTTATTCTGCAGACCTTAGTGGACCAACCATAAATTGTGGATTTCAATCAAAATTTACAGGTGGTGGTTACTTTAGTGCTGTTGGTAAATTATCAAATTTATGTTTAGGATTTTTTAAGGATATACAATATCCAGTTTATAAAGGTGGATTTGAAATAAGTTTTTTAAGACATTCAGATGATGATGCTTTATTTAGAGAAAAAAATGATAAGAATGAATTACCAAGTGCTGGTAAAATTATTATTGATGAATTTAATATTAGGATTCCATATGTAGTTTATGATGACATGAATAAAATTAAATTGATAAATGAATTAACTTCATTATCTCAAAGAAATGAATATATGTTTATTTTTAAATCATGGCAGTGTATTGAAGAAAGAAGTATTACTGGCAAAACACTCACCAAAGATATAACAAATATGTATAGAAATGTTCATAATCCATTGTTTGCTATAGTAGCTTTTCAGACAGATAAATTAGATAATCAATTAAAAGATCCAATACAGTTTAATAATTGTAATCTGAAAAATATTTGGTTGGATATTGATAGCATGAGATATCCAGAAGAATTATTAAATTTAGATTTTAAAACTGAAAAGTTTAATATTGCTTATGACATGTTAATGGATTATAAAAACGTTTATAATAGATTACATCGAGATTTATCTTTAATGTATATAACTCCACAGCAATTTAAGGATACTCGGCCATTTTTTGTTATTAATATGAGTAGGCAACCATCACAGATCTCTGGATCTAAAACTAGCATTGTCTTACATGCAGATTTCAATGAAGATGTACCTGCTAATACAATATGCTATATTTGTTTAGTATCTGGTACAGAATTTTTTTATGATCTTGCCAATAATACAATTAGAGAAAATATTTAATAATAATATCTTAAATAAATGGACTATTGCAGAAAATGTAAATCTCAAACTAGAAGCATAGGTATTCCTGAATTTATTAAAAAGAATAATAAATATAGGAGAATATCAGTATGTAGAAAATGTAAAACTAATAAGAACAATATCTCAAAATCACCAGAGATTATAGAAGTTTATGAATTATTTAAGCCAGCTCGAAAACATTTTGAAACAAGACATTTTATACAAAGAGGTATAAATGATACTTGGCAAGCTGATTTGTACTGCTTTTATAGACCAAAGTCTACAAATAGTGATCCCAGTTATAATTTAAGGAATAAACATAATGAAATCAAAGTTAATGATAACCATAAGACATTGTATAAAGCTAATAATGGTTTTAAATATATTCTTAATGTTATTGATACATTTTCTAAATATGTATGGTCAGTTCCTTTAAAAACAAAAACTGGATTGGAAGTTGCTAATGCATTTTCACAAATATTTAAATATGATGTACCGAAAAATTTACATGTTGATAAAGGTAAAGAATTTTATAATAAAGATTTAAAGCAAATACTAAACAAACACAACATAACAATGTATAGTACAGGTACCGATAAAAAGGCTTCTATAATTGAACGTTTTAATAGGACATTAGGTGATAAATTAAAGAAAGTACTTTATTTAAATAATGTATGGATCTCTGAATTGCCAATGATTATTACACATATAATAATACATACCATAGAACAATAAAGATGAAACCTGTTAAAGTTAATATGAATAATGAGAATAATTTACTTAATAGTGTTTATAATTATGATATTAGTAATTCTATACCTAAATTTGAGATAAATGATAGAGTTAGATTATCATCAATAGTTGATGTATATAGAAATAAATTGAGAACAAATTGGTCTAAGGAAATTTTACAGTTGAAAAAGTTTTTAAGTCAAATGTTAATTATTACAAAATTAAAGATGTAGAAGGTACAATTTATGAAGAAGAATTACAGTTATCATTATTATAACCTTATCATAATCTTTGATAGTAGTATCATTACATAGAGTAATAGAGTAATAGTATTACCATTATATAATATGTGATAGTAGTGCCACGATATAAATTATTATTTTATTACTTATAAATGAATAAACTATATTGTTTTAAGTGTAGACAAAAACAGATAATGTTAATCCACTAATAATAAAATCTAGGCATAATAGGAAAAGGTTGTCTGCAAAATGTAAGTTATGTAAGAAATTAAAATCAGGATTTATTAAGTGAGTAATTTTAGTATTTAAATATTTCATAATATTGTTGAATCAGATAATGCAAGTTATAATATTCTTTTTTTATTTTTATTCTATTTAATAGTAGGTCTTTTACAGAATCAACGCCTTCAATTTTGAATTTTGTAATTATATTATTTACTATATCTTGAAGTTTATTTACTTTGTCTTCTACTCCCCAGATATATATTGCATACTGTAAGTGAGATTGAATTAAAGCTGAGTATACTGATTTCTTAAAACTTTTTTCATTTAAAATATAGAATATTGATAACTTTTTTTATTACTTATTTTGTTAATTATTTCATTAACTTGGGTGGTAAATGTTAGTTTTTTATCAATTATACATCCTAAATACTTATATTCATCTACATTTTCTAATTCAGGACAATTACATTTATTAACATTTGTACACATAAAGTCATGAATAATTAAATTTTTATTTGAATACTCTTCAGAAAAATCAATGTATTGTGTTTTAGTAATATTTATAGACAATTTATTCTCAACAAGCCAATTTATGACATTAATTAAATCTTCATTAGCTTTTTTATATAAATCAACATGATTATCAGCTTCGATAACTAACGCTGTATCATCTGCAAATAGTACTAATTCACCATTGATTTTAATTTTAGCTAAACTATTAATATAAATATTAAATAACAAAGGACCTAGGGAGGTCCCTTGGGGTACTCCACAATTAATAATTTTAGTTTCAGACAATTTATTTTTGATTTTTGTACAACATGTTCTATTATTTAGATATGATTTTAATAATTCCAACATATCTCCTCTTATACCTAAATTATCCAACTTCCTTATAAGTATATTATGGTCTACTGTATCAAATGCCTTTTTTAAATCAAAGAAAATTGTCATTTTGTATTTTTTTTCTGTTTGAATTAGTGATGTTAATTTTAAAATTGCTTTTTCTGTATTTCTACATTCTCTGAAACCAAATTGTGAATTAGAAAGTAATTTATTTTTTTCTAGGAAATTAATTATTCTTGAATAGATACATTTTTCGAAAATTTTTGATATATTTGAAATTAAAGAAATTGGACGATAATTATTTACGTCATCTTTTGGTAATCCATTGTTTTTGTATATAGGCGTTATTATTGCATGTTTTAATTGTTTAGGAAAATATTTTGTATTAATAAATAAATTAAATAATTCTGACATTGATGTGGCTATTGAATCTTGATTATCTTTTAAACTTTTTACATCTATATTATCCCAACCTGGTGATGTTCTATTTTTTAATGAGCTAATTCTTAATTTTATTTCCTAGCACAAATTGGTTCAAAGAAAATAGAATTTGGATTAATATTAGATTCAGATTTAATTTTGGAAAAAGGTATTTTAGAGGCCAAATCATTACCAATATTAACAAAATGATCATTTAATTTATCACAATTAATTTTGGCATCATTTTTATATTTATTAATTTTTAAAAAATAATATAGCAACTCCATTGCTTAACTGGATTATTTTTATTTATTATGTTGATTTGATTTTTAAAATAATTTTCTCTTGAAACCTTGATTAAATGTACTATTTTTGATTTATAAATTTTACCTAATTTATTATTATATTTTAATAACCTATTCCGAATTTTAATAGATTCAATAATAGCTGGAGTAATCCATGGATTTTTACTTCTTGCTGGAATTAATTTAATACCTCTAAAATTTTTTATACTTTGTATGTACTTACCACACTTCTCTTCCACGTATTCTTGAATTGTTGTTATTGATCCGTTGGGTGTAGTTGAGACCATGTCTGTCTAAAGATTCAGTATCAATTCGCTGTTATAGTACTTTGGACGACTGAGGACGACTACAGTATACCCGCAAATGAGTAAAAACTCAGCGGTGGGTTATATTTATAACCTCGAAAAACATGACACAATATTACGGGGTACTAATCTAGAAGATTCCAGAAAATACTATAAAAATGACGTCATAAGCTTGATATTACGAAATAATGACACTATTCTATAAACGAAATAGTTAAAGTCGTGCTGTAAACAAGCTATATAATTTTTGAAAACAAAAGCAATTTATATATATATATATATTATATATATATAATTTATGTATATTGTACATATTTAAAAAAAACGGAAATTGGTGTTGTTTGTTTGCAATTTATTTATATAAATTTATATCGAGAAATGTATGTAATTTTATATAAAAGTAAAATATCAATGAAATTTGTATACAAAAAGTAATGAAATTTGGAAGGAAAAAATGTTAAAATAAGCTAATTTTTAAGCTAATTTTAAGACGTTTTTTAAATGTATAAAAATCCAATTGTTCCAGAATGAATATAGTCTATCTACTTGTTATGTATATTGAACCATTTTAAAACACAGTTGATATAAATAACACATGCATTGTAGTCTTCGGCAGCTAGGGTACATATTGGTAAAAATAGAATGCAAATAGTATGATAAACAATGGAAATCACATATAAATATTCAAGATAATAAATTTATATTTTTATTTAATGATGTTTATGTAAAACATTCATTTATTTCATTTCGTATTTAAAAATTATATTATAAATTCTGATCGCAAATATTATGACGTATTACGGACAGTCCCCAAACTTACTATGTGTGCAAAATTACCTATACCTATTAGTTATTAGTATAATATTACTTACCAATATTATAATTGAGCTTTCCAGCCATCTACAAATAAATAAATAATTAAAATAAAAATGAAAATGAAAATAAAAAGCAGTAACGCACTGCTAAATATAAGGTATATAGCAATGGATGTGTTAATTTTAATAAAATAACATAAAATTATTGAATACGAGAAAGCGGAAAAAGATTCTGAATGAAGGCGGTAACTTGTTATAATTATATAAATTATAAGGCTATTATATTACTGAATACAAATATAATACCTATTAAAATTATTATTATTTTTATTAATATAACTTTAATTCTTTTTTTTTTCATAATAATATTAAAATTATAATTTTGTTATTGAAATTCACTTTTATATAACTATTAATATTATTATTATTTTTACACATAGGTACCTACTTTTTATTATAATTTGTATTATTTTATTTGATAACCTGAAATGTTATTGTTTTATTTTATTTTTTGTAAAAGAAATTACAAAATGGTTTATAATATTTGAATTGGTCTATCGATATTATCCTGTTGAAATCAATTAACTTGAAAATTCTGAATAAAAAACCATATTTTTAATAAAAACTATATGGGACTACTCGGGTGGGCTAAGTTCACAAGTTCAAAAGCTCACAGGCGGGGCCTGAGTGACTTGCAAATTCTGAAATCGAACTTGCAAATTCTTGCAAATCAAATGCTACTTTTGGTATAAATTTGAAACGTTTCGGACGACTCGGGTGGGCTAAGTTCACAAGTTCAAAAGCTCACAGGCGGGGCCTGAGTGACTTGCAAATTCTGAAATCGAACTTGCAAATTCTTGCAAATCAAATGCTATCTTTTGGTATAAATTTGAAACGTTTCGGACGACTCGGGTGGGCTAAGTTCACAAGTTCAAAAGCTCACAGGCGGGGCCTGAGTGACTTGCAAATTCTGAAATCGAACTTGCAAATTCTTGCAAATCAAATGCTATCTTTTGGTATAAATTTGAAACGTTTCGGACTACTTGGGTGGGCTACGTGAATTTGGCCCACCCTCTAATTACTCAAAAGCCGTTTACTTGCAAATTCTAAAAACGTGCTTGCAAATTCTTGCAAATTACTTGCAAAATATTGATGATGCTTTGAAGTAAATCCTATTACATGGGTGGGCCAACTTCACATACGTGTGAGTTCCGCTTAATATGATCACTTTGGTGCAGGTAATTTTGATTCTATTAACTGTTTGATTCTATAAAGCATTTACAACATTACACATACAATTTGGTTTGGGATTTTCATTTTTGATTCTAATAAACGGTTGATTCTATAAACTAGTGATCACATTAAGCGGAACTCACTGTATTTATATACCATTCACAATGTATTAAATTGTTATTCCTTCTGCTAAAGTTCTTGTACCCAACAAAAATGCTTACTTAAATTTTACTTTATTTTTTTACATTAAACTAATTTATTGACTTTTGAAATTATTGTTACCGAAATGTATATTTATTTTAAATTAATAATACTTGGAGCCTGCGAACAGGATTACATCGCGAACTACTTTCGGCGATTGACGAATAATTAAAGCATATTTGCGGCGATTGACCGATAACAATTTTTTTTAAGGTGTGTACAATAGGGTAAAAAATAAATATGTGTTGAAATAATTTTAATCTGTCGAAAATCGCGCTGATGCTCTCCCCGACTCATGTTCTCGTCATGGGGTTACTGTTATCGGTTTTCTGGTTTCTATTGTGCAGCACTTCGTTTGCCATGCTATAGAGATCGTCCATCGAGTAGTGTCGTTACGATTCGAGATTTTACATGCAAATACATACATCAAAAATCAAAAGTCGTGCAATAACATAAGCTATCATAACGGTTATATTCCGTAATATTTTAGGTTGGTTCGACGCCTTTTGTAATTTGTTGTCTCCGTCCAACAAATTTGTAATATAGGAAATTTACGTTCTCATTTAGCATCATTAGTTTTAATATTAGAGTGAATTTACCTATTACTGAACGATATAATATTTTTGTGTTTGGTGGAAATGTTTTTCAATACTTTAATTTTGAAGTAAGTTATGAGAATTTTTAAATTTGTATGTAATGTTGTACACCATAACTGGCATAACTTACTTTAAAATTAAAATATCAAAAAAAAAAAAACACAAGAATAATATGGAAATAACATATTATATAATAAGTGATAGTGGTCCTATCTTTCAGTATAAACAGTAGTGTATTTAGGCTTAGGTCGACCTAATTCAAAAAATAATTAAAAAGAGTTTTTAGATCTAAAAACTCTTTTTAATTTTGTAAATAAGCATGTCAAAAATAGTTTGAAAAAATTTAAAATTTGAAAATAATAAATCTTACTGCAGTGGTATTTATTCGAAACTATACGAGCCAGTAGAAATACTAAAAAAAGTATATCCAATATATTTTTCTGTAGAAACTATCGTTAAAGATGTTGTATTGATCAAACCAAAACAATAAAAAGAATTTATAAGAATTTCATTAATTAAACATTATTAAAATACCCCGTTGGAATGATACATGCACTACATTTATATTATTCTCGATATTACTATTTTTAGTTATTATGTTTGTGGTAGCAAAACGATCATTCTCGAAACTGAAAATGATAAAAAAATTATTTGGTGAATTATGATGGCAGAACATTTGAGTGGTTTATTAATATTATTTCCTTTGAAAATAAGCGGGTATGGCAATTAAATTTAGAGGAAATCAAATCAAGGCAAGTTTGCTTATACGAAGGCTCAAAAAGTTTATTTTTAACTATGTTATACAATGCAATATTGTTTTAAATAAATTTACTTTAGTGTTTAGTACTAAAACCATTAGATTACATGATCAACATAATTTCTATCTCTAAGGGGGCCACTGCCTCCTAGGGTCACCTTGAGTTTATCGCCGCTGAGTATTATATGCATATAGCATATATATAATAGCTTACAAACATAGACTTTCATCTTAAAACTCCCTACCACATAGATGTTTGCCAGACATTTTGCAGTATACATAAAACGTATACATATAATATTATGTAAACATAAATTTGTGTATATTATATTCATCGAATTCGTCACGGCCGCGGCTGTAGTTTACCACCCGCAAAAATGTCAACTCGCACCTTCACGCCTCCCCACCACTAATAGGTACATCGGAGTTTACTGAACGGCCCACTATGTTAACCGCTTGTTATAAAAACATGGTAAATATTTTTCTGCACCTCGTTGCACGCACGTTCAGTCTGCATCGGCCGGATGTCGATTGTTATAATTTAACATATTTTAATATTATGTACCTATATTATATTATTACCTATGCAAATCTCCGTTTGTCACTGAGAAATTCGAGATATCCCCGCTTGCGAGATTGGCCATATGTCGCTACTTACCTATATAACACATAATATAATAGCTATCGATAATACAATACATATAATACGGTACCTAATATCCAAATATAATATGTATATCACGCGGACGTGATTCTTTCCGGCACTACGAGCAGCGTGATAATGGGTTGGTGGGTGGGAGGATGAGAATTGCGCAAATAAGGCTAATTTTTTAGATTATTAGGTATATGCCCTATGGAATAATTGTGATTTTTAAGACGCTGCCGTAATTCACAGACTACAGACGTACTACGATGGCCTGTTAAATCTGACGGTATTTCAAATTTGGATATCGGTGTATCAACAATATTACCGGTTATATGATATTTCCGGTAATCAAAAATATCGTAGGGATCTCGTTAATTACCAACCTAAAATGCTGTTTCTTTATATTCAGTATTTTCGGTTAATCTATAATATAGTTTTCCCAACAGCTAGGTGGTATTCATTTAGACGAATGACTTAAAATTACAAACCTAACTAAGAATTTATACTTATTATTTGAACTAAATTTATTTAGACACCTAATATGTTTAATACCTTGTTTGGGTGAGCTTATATTTATCATTTGACTGAAAGTTCTATGAACACTTGACATGTTTAATACATTTTTCCCTCCCATTTTTAGAATTACATCATAACAATCTAAGATTTAAGATTAGCTGAGTATAATTATCATAATTTTTTTTATTGTTATTTTATAAAACAAAATTGTTATACTTAAAAGTAATATTTTTTTTTGAACTCATAAAGCTGTATATATGTAACCAACAGATCATTTCACAAATAAAGTTTAACATATAATTTCAATTGGTTTTGAGTTTAAGTTTATAATATTTACTTTTATTTTTACATATAGGTACTGCAGTTACTTTTATTTGATCTAAATTTGATAAATTTGTTCAAATTATATACCTATTTTGTACCTATGTTATATGTTCTATATAATATATATTCTATAGTTTTACTCGAGTAAATGTTGTGTCGTTCGCCCAAATGAGGACGCCCTTTCCAACTCAGAAAAATTTAATTTTAATTTAAAAAAATGAAATTCTTTGAAATTTTTGTTTAACAAAAAGTCACAGGTTATATTTTAATATCATGGGATAGAGAGTTTTACAAAATTAAAAAAATATTTAGAATAAATGAGGTTCTAGTTAGATTAAAATATTTGTAATCGTGAACCACCATATAATTAACAAAGTAGAACTTCGGATCATTTATGTCGTGTGTGGTTTAAATACTACATCAAAAATAAATTCTCCGAATAACATACGAACCGATACCCTCTATTATAGCAAGAACAGACATATTTCAATCAACCGATATTCTTAAATACCATAAATATATAGAATGCCAGTAATTACCGGTATATTGAAAATATCATCTGCAGCCATAGGGTAAAACCAAAAATTATTTTGGGTGAATCCAAACTTGTTAAGATGTAAGACGGAGACAACTCATAGTAATTGCTGATTATGCGGTAGCATCCTCAACATTTATACAACGATTAAACTTCTGTTGTCAGTGCATTTATTAAAAGCATTCAGCATTCACATTGCAAGTAAATGAATCGTTTTAATCTTAATGTTGTACTTGTAGGTTTTCAATTTGTTCGATTTGTTAAACAACTCACAGAATACAGACATGAGACAATGCACTGTACGATGTAATAATATATATTAACTTACATGAATAATATTATTTGTACTTTATGTCTATATTGCCCATAGTTGTATTATACTGTATGACATTTTACCTGTATTTCCTATATATTATATAATACAAACGCAATAGAAATATTTGAAATTCTGTGTTACTCGTAAATATGTTTTGTTGGTTTTTTTCGGATTGAGTGACAGCACTTGAAATTATAGATTGTGTGTTATTGTTGATCCGTTTAATTTATACACATAGAACGGCTTCAGAACAATAAAGGAATAACAAACGTCAATTGTAGCTTATGCAAATAGACCGTTTATTCCAAACTAAATAACAAGCACAGAAAATAATTCATGTTTCATTAGTTTTTTTTTTTAAATATAAGCTGTAACAGTTGTTTTTTTCGGAAATTTATTGCCCAAATAATTGTGGAACATGCGATTGTAATTTATGTCGTTTGGAATAGTTACTTTTTAATTACCATTTCACTTGACAATTCCGTCTACACTATAGTGAAAATCAGGAAGTTCACATCCGTTTACTTTAACACAACATAACATAATAAATCAATGCGTATATTGAAGAAAATTTTCTCAAGTGACGAGCGTAAACGTTTTGGTTTCATTAAAACACACAAAAAAAAAAATTATTAAGTATGAAGGGAAAGTTAAAAATTATTTTTAAATTTACTTTTAGAGATATGTACTTATGCAATTATAATCAATAATAATATAAAAATAGTTTGCGGATAGCGAGAACTTTTTTAAAATTTGTATAGAATTTTTTCTTAACAATATATGTAATAATCTAAAATTG
>NW_026083390.1:0-34829 GCF_020184175.1 Aphis gossypii
TTCGTACTGATACAATATAATTGATAATAGGCGAACGACGTACGCCATTTTGTGCGTATCACTAAGTTGCTGACATACCTATTTAATTTGTCATGCATTTCCCCAAACTACTATACCATATTCTATCAGGGATTGTGTTAAATTATAGTAATATTTTTTAGCCAGTGAATATTTAAAAAGTGTTTAGACATATTGAAAAATTGAATCTTTTTTTTGGAATTACACAAGTATTTCAAATTAAATAGTTTTAATTCAATATAGTTACACTAGTAATGATTAAGAAAAGACATTCGTCATATCATATCATATTATACTTTCGATTTTATGATTTTACTGACATAGCCAAAAACACAATCGGAGCAATTTGCAATTAAGATAAACTAATATTGTATACTTGTATCGGTCAGTCGTAGACGAACTAATTGGACAGCGATAAGCCGATAACCAAGCATTGCGTATTCATGTATTTTCTGCTATTTAACAGTTGTATTTATTTATTATAAGTTATAACAGTGTTTAGCGTTCACTTCACTGTTCACTGGAAGGTATCTAATGAATGTTACAGTTTAAGTATATTTTTTTTGTGATGGAACAGTCTAAAAAAAAAAAAATTATCTGGATGTGAATTCCGGAAAAAAGCTCTCAAAAAAAAAAAAAGAAAATGAGCGAACTTCGGTGTATTTTCATAATTGGTTGGGTAATACTAACACACATTGTAGCACAGGTTAGAAATTATTTATAATTATTATTCTATATTATAATCTTATATATAAAAATGAATCGCAAAAGTGTTGTAAGCGCATAACTTAATAACGCCTGGACCGATTTCGCTCATTCTTTTTTTGTTTGGGTCGTAATTGCCAGGAGAAGGTTCTTACGGACGAAAAATTTGAGAAAGTTATCGGGTTAGAGAAATATGACGAGGTGGTGATGAAATTACAGAAGCGCCATCTATCCAGTAAATAGTCAACTAAATTATTTTTGGTAGTCAATGGCAACCATTTAAATAAAATAAATCATTTATTTAAAATTTTTTTAAAAATGCATGCAAATAGACATACAACAACGCCTGGACCAATTTGGCCAAATCTTTTTTTCAAATGTTCGTTGAAGTCCAAGGATGGTTTTTACGGCGAGAAAAATTAGAATTATTGCTGGAAAAACCCTAAAAATAGCCTTTTTCTTTTTAAAATAGCCCTTCCTATAATATTTATAATATAATACTGATCGTATCCATGGCAACCACAGTGTTTTATTATTTTTAAATAAATAAAACAATTCGTACGGCTTAAAAGGATTTGACTTCAAGTCATATCAAATTTAAAAAAAAAAAAGTTGTCTGTTACCTAATCTACTGAGTTTGCTTTTGTCAACTGTTACACGAAACAAATTCGTATATCGTGTTTTGTGCAGAGTGTTTAGTTAGTTAGTGTTTGTTTAGTTCGTGATTAGTGAAAAAATAATTTATATTTGATATGCCTCCTATAAGACGAAGCAATTTAGGTAGAAGAACCAGAAATGCTACAAACCAAGCTAATTACCGATCTAATTCACAAACGCGTGAAGCGCGAGCGCGACATTCAACTAATAATAAACTAACTAAGTTTGAATCTAGCTGCTTTCAGTTACGATGTGTCAATTGACTACAGTAACTACCAATGTGTTTTTATTGGTTCTATGAACTCGGTTTGCTCACACTGTAGTAAGGCATTAAAATACAAAAACGAAGCCAATGGATTGTGTTGCGCAAATGGTAAAGTGAAATTGATACCATTGGATCTACCACCAGAACCATTGTACTCATTGGTTTCAGGAATAGGAACAGATTCTATACACTTTTTGACAAATATCCAACAATATAACAATTGCTTTCAAATGACTTCATTTGGGGCAACAAATGTAGTTCGGGAAAATTTTATGCCAACTTTCAAGGTATGTATTATAGCAGTTACTCATAATTATTTTAGCGAACAAAATTTTCTGTCACCAAAGTTAAGATGTGTCACTAATCTTCAATTTCTTAATCATTACGAAATATATCACTTAGTCATCATATTATATGGTGTTTCAGTTTCAGTGACACTTTTATTATATTTTATATTTGATAGATATTAGTTAAAACTAAATATATACTTTTTAAGATCAAATATTATTTAAGTTTGATCACCGACAATCCATTAATTTATACCACACCATAATATATTTTTTTTATTTACAGATACAAGGGCAAATATATCACAGAGCAGGTTCACTGTTACCAGTGTCAGATAGCGACAACAAATTCCTGCAAATTTATTTTATGGGCAATTCACCACAAGAAATTGATCTGCGTTGTGCACATAACAATTTAGTAAAGAGGTCTATTGTAGAACAATTACAAACTTTATTTCATCAACACAATCAATTGATTATATTGTTTAAAACTGCCCTGGATCTGATGCCATCCGATAATCACAAAATTGTAATCAGAGCTGATAAAACACCTGCAGGTCAACATACAAGACGTTTTAATGCACCAACTATTGATGAAGTTGCTATCGTTGTAGTTGGAGAAAACTTGGAATCCCGTGATATTGTTTTACATCGTCGGAATGATCAATTACAACGTATAAAGGAAACACACCGCTCATATGATGCACTGCAATATCCCTTATATTTTGGCAAGGTGAAGATGGCTACGATTTCTCAATAAAAATGATAAATCCCATTGCAGGTAACTAAAATATTAGTTGAGCTATGGCGATAATATCTCAGTCATTATATTATGTATTTTAATTTTATATTTGAATGTTATTAAAACAAAATCTATTTACAGGTTCTAAAACCAACAAAAAAGTCAGTTCAATGAACTATTATTCATACCGCCTAATGATTCGGGAAAATGAAGATAATCACATATTGAAATGTCGGCGATTATATCACAAATATGTTGTTGACATGTATGTTAAAATTGAAACGGAGAGATTAACATTCATCAGGTTGAATCAAACCAAACTCCGATCTGAAGAGTATATTCACCTTCGAGATGCGATTAATACTGATGGAAATGCACAGAATGTCGGTCGGATGACTATTCTTCCAGCAACATACATCGGAAGCCCTCGGCATATGCACGAATATGCTCAAGATGCCATGTCGTATGTTCGTCATTATGGTACAGCAGATTTGTTCATCACATTTACATGCAATCCGCAATGGATAGAAATCAATCAGGAGTTATTCTCTGGGCAATCACCCATTGATCGTCATGATATTACAGCCAGAGTCTTTAGACAAAAGTTGAAATCTTTAATGGATTTCATCGTAAAACATAATGTGTTTGGTGAGACACGCTGCTGGATGTATTCTGTGGAGTGGTGAAACGAGGATTGCCACATGCACACATTTTGATTTGGTTGGTTGAAAATATAAGGCCAAATGAAGTTGATGCAGTGATATCAGCTGAAATCCCTAATGTACAAGTAGATCCTGGATTGCATGAGGTAGTTATCAAAAACATGATACATGAACCCTGTGGAACTCTTAATCAAAATTCACCGTGTATGATGGATGGTAAATGTTCAAAACGATATCCACGGACATTAATATCGGAAACAATTACTGGTAATGACGGTTATCCATTGTATCGTCGCAGATCGACAGCAGACAATGGAAAATCAACAATTGTCAAATTAAATCAACAAGATATTGAAATAGATAATCGTTGGATTGTTCCATATTCACCCATTTTATCAAAGACATTCAAAGCACACATCAACGTTGAATCTTGCCATTCAGTGAAATCTATTAAATACATTTGCAAATATGTAACTAAAGGGAGTGATATGGCTGTGATTGGAATTGGTGCAGAGAATTCAAATGATGAAGTTACCCAATACCAAATGGGCCGCTATGTCAGTAGTAATGAAGCAGTTTGGCGAATATTTTCTTTTCTTATTCATGAGAGACACCCTTCTGTTGTTCACTTAGCTGTGCATTTAGAAAATGGACAAAGAGTGTATTTTACAGCACAGAACGCTGTACAAAGAGCTGCTCAGCCACCATCTACTACATTAACCAGTTTTTTTGAGACATGCCAAAACGATGATTTCGCACAAACATTGCTATATTCTGTAATGCCAAAATATTATACCTGGAATCAATCCTCAAGGAGATTTATACGACGGAAACAAGGAAAACCAGTTCCAGGATATACAGATGTATATTCCACCGATGCGATTGGCCGGATTTATTCAGTACATCCAAGCAATGATGAATGTTTTTACTTACGACTGCTATTAGTCAATGTACGTGTCCCAACATCATTCCAACAGTTACGAACTGTTGATGGTGAATTGTGTGTATCCTACAGAGAAGCCTGTCAACGTTTGCAATTGCTTGAAAATGACGCTCATTGGGATCAAACTCTCAATGATGCTGTAATATCATCACACGCTCATCAAATACGAACATTGTTTTCTATAATCATATCTACATGCTTCCCATCAAACCCAATTGATTTGTGGATCAAGTACAAAGATTATATGTGTGATGATATTTTGTATCAAATACAGAATAGAATGAGAAATCCAAATATACAAATCAGTGAAGAAATTTACAATGAAGCATTGATTTCAATTGAGGACATGTGCTTGATAATGTCAAACAAACTATTAATTCAATTAGGCCTGACCGCGCCCAATCGTCCAATGCATGACGCTTTTAACCAAGAGTTGCATCGAGAAACACTGTATGATCTCAACGCTTTGAAAGAATTAATTCAAACAAATCTTCCACTGTTAAATGAACAACAGAAGTATGTATTTGAAACTCTTATGAAAGTAACAAATGATGAAACTGGAGGGATTTACTTCTTAGATGCACCTGGTGGTACAGGAAAAACTTTTTTGATTTCATTAATATTAGCAACAATTCGCTCACAAAATAAAATTGCACTTGCACTCGCTTCGTCGGGAATCGCAGCAACTTTGCTTGAAGGTGGTCGAACAGCCCATTCAGCACTAAAATTGCCATTAAATATGCATAGCAATGAAACTCCAACCTGCAACGTTTCGAAGAACTCTGCAATGGCAAAGGTTTTGCAGCAATGTAAATTGATTGTTTGGATGAATGCACGATGGCACATAAAAAATCTTTGGAGGCTTTGGACAGAACCTTAAAAGATCTACGGAGCAATAATAACCGATTTGGTGGTGCAATGATTTTATTAGCAGGAGATTTTCGTCAAACATTGCCGGTGATTCCACGATCAACGCCAGCTGATGAACTCAATGCATGTCTAAAGTCATCCAGTTTGTGGAAACATGTCAAAGTACTTCATTTAAGCAAGAATATGCGTGTCGAGTTGCAAAATGACCAATCTGGAAACATATTTTCTAAACAACTCATTGACATTGGTAATGGCAAATTTCCTATAGACATGTTGACTACATGTTGAAATTATTGTTGTAGTATCACTAGCAGTACTAGTAGTAGTGACATTAGAGATTTTGGTTGTAGTTGTGACATCGATCGTGGTTGTAATACTGGTATTAGTTTTTGGTAGGCATGAAGGGTTTACCGATGATAACCATTTAATTAATGAGTCATTCATATTATTGTTTCGTTTAGCCATAGCCTAAAAAAAACAAATTTATTCCTGATTGCCGCAGGGCCGGATTGGCCCATCGGGGTACCGGGAAACTTCCCAGTGGGCCATACCGGCTTAAGGGCTTAATGGCTTAAGGGCTGCCATGGGCAGCAAACGGTTTTTAATTTTGCCATAAATTGTCATGAATTTTTTTTACATTTATTAATATTTATTATTTACTAGGTTATCATAATTAATTTAAGTTCTGACACGGACAGTAGTTAGTACTAATTATAGTATATCTTCGTCCGGCTAGTCCGGGATTTTTAACTTCTTATCAAGGCTGCGGTGATCATACGTGTATAATATTTCCTATATATAATACCAATGTTGTAGTCGCGAATCGAACTACGATAAAGAAACTATAAACAGTTATCTCACTATGGACTGTTTAATAATCTATTATCAATTATCATACTATACGATTACTATAGTATAATAGTGATTTTACTTTTAAAATAAAATAGTGATTTTTTATTGTTGTAAGTAATTTACTAACTGCTACCTCAACAAAAATGGACCATAAAAGAGCTAAAGGAGGAGCTGAAAAAACTAGGGAAAAAAAAAGATTAAAACTACAGAATGAAGCAAGATTTTGTCATAATATTCAAAATGTATTTATCAAAGCATTGAATGAAAAAGAAAAGAAGCTGTAAATTGTGACATAGATAATATATTATTGAAGGTATAAGTTTTATTATATTTCTCTTTACTGATAATATTACTTAAGTGGTTAATTCGCTTTATGTCTTGGTCAGGAACCAGAACATAACAATGTAGCAGTGACTCAAGATAGTGTATTATTAAGTGATGACAATAAGACTTCTAATTTTGAAATTGGTATTAATGATATTAAATTATTTGCAAAGGTATGCACATTGTGTAACACAATTTATGCTAGTATAAAAACCTCTAATATATGTAATAACAAATTATTTAATTTCATGTTAGTAATGTTTAAAGAAATAATTTAATGTTTATCATGCCAATTTTTATTGTTAACTATTATCAGTGATTGTATATTTAATGTATATTAATGTCTGTGTTTAATATCTTTCAACATAAATTTGTCAACTAACAATTCCATAATATTTAAATTAAGTGAGTAATATCAGTGAGTCTTATTTTTATAAATTATTATTGCACCTATTATCCTATTTTATCCATATGAGGATGGTTATGGACTTATGGTGTGAAATGTAATAATATTAAATAATCTAACTTTTGCTTGTGAGTGTTATATTTTTTGAACCATAATAAAAAAATATAGATTTTTTACTTTTTTCTAACCAGATGAATAAAAGAAAGGAAATGATAAAAAAAATAGACTAATTGTTGAACGGGTGATTGATGTGTGTTAAGCTTATAGGTAAGCGAGGGCTAAGTTATCGTGGTAATAAATACGAAGCAGCTTATTCTCTTGAAGACCTTTCTTTAGATCATGGAAATTTTTTAGAAATCATTCTTTTATTAAAAAAATTTGATGTTGTTCTAAATGAGCACTTAGATTTAGTTATTAAAAAAAGTAAAGCATCTCATAAATCTGGAAATAAAAATCGTGGTGGACTGTTAACACTAATATCAAAAACAACAATTAATATGGTTATTGAGTGTATAGATCAAGAAATTAAGACTTGTATTGCACGAGAAGAACAAGAAACAGGAATGTTCGCTGTTGAACTAGATACCATTCAAGATATTTCTGTCAAGGATCAATGTTCAGTCGTATTAAGGTATGTCAATAAAAGTGGTATTCAGGAACGATTAATTGCTATAGTTAATTGTATAGACAGTTCTGGAAAAAGTATTTTTGAACTCTTGAAGAAAGTTCTATGCAGTAATAATTTAAACATAGAAAACTGTATCGCCAACTCTACAGATGGAGCGGCCTCCATGCAAGGCCAATACAATGGGTTTTCGACATGGTTAGGTAAAGCTTCACCTGGTCAAATGCATGTATGGTGTTATAGCCATATTTTAAACTTGGTTATATCAGACGTTACAAAAACACCAATATCTGCAGCAACTATGTTTAGTTTAATGAACAGTTTGGCTGTTTTTTTTAAGGAGTCTCATAAACGGATGAATGTTTGGATGATTAACAATCAAGATAATAAAAAAAAAAAGGCTACAAACTATAGGTGACACTAGATGGTGGTCCAAAGACTTATCTCTTCGAAGAATATTTGGAACACCAAATAATTCACAGAACGCTTTATATCGCACTGCTGAAAGAATAGTGACACAACTCAAAAAACACAACTTTTGACAACCGGCTATTTAATGTTTAAATAAAACACAACAATTCAAATTTTTATTAGATTTTTATGTGGTTTTGATAGAATTTTGTTAAATAACATTGTTTTTATTAATACTTGGTGGTTGATAATTTGAATGTATTATTATTGATGTTATTAACAAATGTTTGAAAACATTTTGACTTGTGTCACTATTCATGACTAAAAAAATAATTTTTTATCTGTAATCACTGCTGAAAGAATAATGACACAACTCAAAAAACATATTTCTTGGTAACCAGCTGTTTGTACGTCTATTCGTGACTGAAATTATCATTTTTTTTATCTATGTGTATCTTTCTATCAAGTAGGAAATAAACATTTTATTGTAAATTAAAATAATATAATATTATTATATTAATTAAAATAAGCCCATTTTTAAAACTTAACCATGCATTTATATTAGGAAGTTATTAAAAGATCAATCAACAACAATAATGCGACAAATATTTTATTTTAACAGTATCATATTATAATAAAATAAATTTAAATAACCTCGTAATTGAATTAAATAAAAATAATAATACATTTATTAAAAAGGCAACTTGCATTAAAACAATTTAATTAAAAAAATTATAATTGTGAAATATAATTAAGACTGTAAACTTTTATAAAAATCATGGTATATACTTGGTATGTAGTTATCCTCACACAGTGAAATCAGATCCCGTTTCTTATTGACTGAAATTTTGTTTTTTTGAGTATACGCTTGTTTTAATGAGTAATTTGTAAAAGATGGTTTTCTACCACGAGCTCCATTATAGTATATATTAATTTTTTTGAATTCTATATCTGAAAAACTGGTTTTGTATAAAATTGTATTTGGTTGTGCTTTTTCCACTCTCAACACTTTTATATTATTCCAAATTACTTTTTCTCCATCATTATTTATAGCAAAATTTTTCTTATTACATTCTGTAATGTCTTTTATATCATAAAAATCAGAATAACCTAATTCTTTAACTTTGAATGGGTTGCCTGATTTTTTGGCTGCTTGAATTAATGACACATATTGTGTTGGTAAGTAAATAGGTCTAGATTTTAAAGATTTTTTAATTTGTTTCTCTATGACAGAATGTGCTGTGTCTCCTTCATTTTGAGTATGTCCTACTACTAAAAACTTGTGGGTAATCGAATCAATGTCCATATTTGTAGTAGCATACAAGTATAATGATGTTATAAATTTATTTTTATTTTGCCCTGCACAATTATCTGAGTAAAAAATTACTTCAGATTTTCCAACGTTACATTCCGATTGTAAAAATTTTATTATAGACGTTCCAATTTCATTAACTCCTTTTTTTGCTTCACCTTCATTCCAGACATAACAAAATGATTGTTTTCTCACAATATCAGAAATAGTAAAATTGTAAGTAGATAATTTAGATTTATAATAAAATACAGATACTTCACCCCTAGGAGTTGGAAGTACTGCTTGAAGGTCATAGCATGCTAATAATATGTTACTGTTATCATTTGAAGCTAACTGTTTATCATTTTCTTTTTCTATTCTACTTAAATTTTTTTCTGACAAATGTAATTGATATTCTTCATCTTTAAATACTTTTCCAACATCATCAGCATTTTTGTATGACTCACAATGAGAACATTGGTCCTTCTTAGGAACAAAAAAAGAAATATTGAACTCCGTGTTAAAAATTCTTGAGTACATGGTTAAATTAGCTATTTTTTCTTGGGGATATTGTTTTTCTATCATATGAGATGAATAATCTCTAAATAAGTCAGCCAAAGATTTTCCGCCTTCAATATACTCCCTAGTTGTTTGTGCTCTTAAATAATGGCTTTCAATACGAGGTATAGAGTTTATGTGGTCTCGGACACTTTGTTTAATTTCAAAATCAAGTTTTTTATGATTTTTATGTTTTCCCCGTTTATCTGCCTCAATAAATCCACAGTTGTTTATTCTTGAAATAACCGTACGGATTGGTCTATCACTAATAGCAAGTGTATTTTTGAAAAATAATTTACAGACTCTATGTTTAATGTTATTTATGCAAAAGTTATATGAATAATTTAAGTCTCTATTTGTTGTACGAGGATACCTATATTTAGGTGCATTTCCATACTCAATGCATTTAGATAAAAAATCTCTTTGTCTATCTACATTTCCTCATTGCCAGTAATGATCGAATAGTTGTTGTCTACTTATTTCACTAATAGATAATGAACATTTTAGTCTACAAATATTTCCACAAGCTGATTTTATTTTTTTAGCATCTATTAATTTTTTTTTATTAGCTATATAATACGACTGACCCAAATTTCTTTTTCTTTTTGATGCCTCTTTTTGTGAACCAAAACTATGTCTTTTTTTACTTTTAAGAAGAACAACGTCATCTTCAATTTGATCAGAATTAAAATTATGGTGTAGAATATTATTTTCAATAATAGGAGTCAACTCAGGAGTTTGATCAGAAATATTAGCTAACAAATTTACTTCATCATTATCTGTTGCATTGTTGATTATAGTAATGTTGTCATTATTATGATTTTCATAATCAGAACATTGATTAGGAATATTATCTTGAAATACATTGCCAAAGTCAGAGTTGTCAATTTCCTCAATCAAAATATTATTATTTGAAGTTATTGAATTAATATTAATTTGATTTCCCACATTATGATTTTCTATTGCTCCATCATTTATTTCACCAAAAACTATATTACCTACATCTGAAATTTTCCATAGATCTATATTTTGCTCTTCTCCCACTAATTTGCATGGTGTAAGTGTATGGTAAAAATTTGGTGATGATGGGGGTATATTTTGGGGGTCTTGTAACCAGCCTCTACTTTTTCAACCTTAAAGTAATTACATTTTATTATTAATACCTTGTTGTAATACCTAGTATTTAATATTAATTATAATTTATTAAGTTTAAAATGTGTTATTAGGGGAAGTCACTCTCAATAAATATACAATTTAAGAACATTTCTGACAACCATGTATAAAAACTTGTATGGTACTTTCTTTTTAGATGTTTAAGATTTATTCTTTGCTCAAATGACTTAAAATGTTAGTACCTACCTATTATATAAAACATTTAATTTATTACATAATTTACACTTACAAAAAACAAATGTTATTTTTTTTTAAATACATTGCATTTAAAATTGTAAAGAACATGATATGTATTTGAATCTAACTTTATTTAATAATAATATCAGAGGCTCATAATAATTTATTATAATACATTAATACATAAATAATGATACATTTTATACATCAGAAAATGTACTTACTGTATTTGGTAGCTCATAGTTAATTATAAATGATGGTATTTTCTCTGATCTCTTGAAATTTATACTGTTATTATACTCCTACAGATCAATAATAATTATAAAAATGTGCTAGGTACTTTTTATCCATTTAGTTTAGTAATTAAAATATATTAGGTATAACTTACTTGTGGGCAACTTTGGCCAAGTTTGACTATACGTTTAGCTCTACTACTCATAATAATATACGATTTATACAATTAAATACTATTTAAATTAATAATCAATTATTCATATAATAAAACATAGAAATTAGAAAAGAAGAATATAATATTCGTATTAAAAATAAAATGTTATTATAATCGAATAATTGAAAAAACAAGATTTTTTATTAGCAGATATTAATCGTTACTAGCGTGTACACTGTATACTAAAATTATTATTAGTGGTTATAAATTATTAAAAAGATTATTTAATCTTTTTTAATAATAAAAAAAAAATAAAGACATAGATCACAGTAAATATCAAGATATTGATAATACTAAAACCAATGATGGTATTATGTCTCATAATATTATTGTAATTATAATAGTATAATATCTGATTCATGCTATTTATAGGATTTAAAAAATTTAATTCTCGAAATTGAAGATAAGGATAGTGGATACGTATACGTCGTATATTACGTACTATGTCCAAATCACTAACTACAAATTACCCAGACACCCAGTTGTAAAAAAACAATGTGTCGTTTTACTGTAAATAATATTGTGTCGAATGAATCAGGAATAGTGTCACAACTCAAAAAATAAAATTAATTTTGAGTTGTGACACTATTCTTGCACGAAAGTAATTAATTCGTTCAGCAAGAATAATGGCATATTACAGTTTTTAGTCAGTTTGAGTGAAATAACATATTTTAATCACATAAACTAAAATAAAGAGCAGAGAATTTTATATTAGAATCAATGAAAATCCGAAAAACAACAATTTTGAGTTGTGTCACTATTCTTTCAGCAGTGCGATATGTTGAAGTCTTAATTTCACTGCATGCTACTGAGGATTCTGTTAAGTTTACTCCAGATGTAAGATCTAAAGCCACACATTTTAAGGAATCATTATTAAAGTACTCAACATTATTGACAGCATTTATGTACATGAGAATATTTTAAATTACAACTCCGCTCTCAAAATATTTGCAGACATCAGGTATGGATATTCAAAAAGCATATGTTATGGTTGAAAACACAGTAAAAGAATTGAAATTATTAAAGAGAGATGAAGCTGGCCTAAAAAATTGTGTTGGTAATTTTATAACACTGTAAATATTAAATTAGATAAAAAAAACCAGAAGAAAATAGTTACACTGACTTTATTATTGAAAGTGAATTACCCACATTAAGGACAAGAAAAAAAAAAGCAATTTGATGATAGAGCAGAAGATGCTCAATAATTGATCCTTATAAGAAATTTGTTGTTGAAGTATATAATGTTGTCATGGATGGTGTAATAAATAGTATGGAAAAACGATTTTTGTCAAATTCAAAAATATATGCAGATTTATCTTGTTTATTTCCAAGCAACTTCAATGACATTAAAAATGGTCTTCCAGATGAAGCATTTGATGTTCTTGTCTCAAAATTAATAAAATTTTATCCAGAAATTACTACTGATAAATTAAGGTCAGAATTAATACACTTTTCTAATAATTGGGATTCATTAAAAAAAAACATTCCGGAGTCCTATACCATAAATCACATTGATGATGAAGATAATGATGATAATGATGATAATGATGAATACAATTTAAAGAAACACAATAACTGCACAACATTATTGACCTGTAAAAATTATTCACTGCTTATGAAATATAATCTTTATAGTAATGCTTATAGCACATTGACTTTAACTTACAATTTTTGCTAACTTAACCAACGACACAAGTAAGATATTTTTTCTTAAAGGTGTAACTATATAAATATTATAAGATTACTTTTTTTTTGTTATAGGTTGCTTGTGAGAGATCATTCTCTATACTTAAATGTATTAAAACCAGATTGAGAAGCACATTATCCGATTCTATTAGAAGATTTTATGCTAATGGCGGTAGAGAAAAAAATTTTAAATTATATTGACACAGAAGAAATCATTGATAAGTTAAAAAAAAAAAGTACATTACTTAATAAAGAACTCTCTTACTAAATTGTTTTGCTATAATAGTTATGTGCAAATTTATTTTAATAAATATAAAAGTCGGTTAATAAAATTGTAATTTTTTAATTATATATGGGGGGAGGAGTTAACCACCTATAGTATAACCTTAAAAAAATATCAGTAATATTTGTTTTTTGTATAATGTAGATATTATGTTATAGAGGGCCGGTTTAAAAAAATTTCCCGGACCGAAAAAATTTGCCAATCCGTCCCTACTGATTGGTTATTACCTATTACGATTTACGACTTACGAGTAAGTACCTCCTATCTACAATTGAAGGGCGACATTCCAAAACACACTATTGCCAAAATTCAAACTTTTCAGGAAAGAAGAAAAACTGTTTTTGGTATAAATTTTATGTATGAGTTTATATTGATAATTTTTATCAATATATTATAAAAAAGGGAATAGCTTTTAAGTGTCAAAATTCATCCTTTTTAAGTTTTAAGTTAATTAATCAAGGTAATAAGTTTACCTCTTGTGTCAAAACGAACTATTGCCAACACATAGTACGTTTTGGACTGAGTTGGGCAATAGTTCGTTTTGTAATATTTGGAAACGTTATTAATTAAAAACGCACTATACTACATTTAATAAATATTATGGAAATTTTATTGTTTGAAAAAATATACTAGTAGGTATATTGTCTGTTATTAATAATTATTGTTCTATTCTGTGTTAATATTAACCAGATACAAAAAAAAAATATGAACAAATTTTATTATTACAATTTTTTATTAGTAATGTATTATAACAATATCAATGAGTTCAAATGTACCTCTGTGATATAATAGGTAAGTTAAAGTAATAAAATAAAAACAGTATAATACTTAATAATAATTTTAAGAAATAATCATTTTTTTAAATTAAATAACTCAAACAAATTAAAATCTTAAACCATAAAAACAATAAAATCAACTTTATATAAAATAATATGTAGTATGTTGAGTACCTACCCATCAATTTTTAGTTTTAGGTAGTGAAATACTAAAAAAATAAAAAATAAAAAAAGTATAAAACTTAATAATAATTTTAAGAAATAATCATTTTTTTTTAAATTAAATAACTCAAACAAATTAAAATCTTAAATCATAAAAACAATAAAATCAACTTTATATAAAATAATATGTAGTATGTTGAGTACCTATCCATCAATTTTTAGTTTTAGGTAGTGAAATACTAATAAAATAAAAAATAAAAAAAGTATAAAACTTTATAATAATTTTAAGAAATAATCATTTTTTTTAAATTAAATAACTCAACAAATTAAAATCTTTAACCATAAAAACAATAAAATCAACTTAATACAAAATAATATGTATTATGTAGTATATTGAGTACCTACCTAATACATTAGGTACCTAAACATTATAAGTTTAAGGTAAATTATCTCAAAAAGAATCTTCAGTATAAAGAGGAATCCCATTTTCATTTTCTAAAACATCTTCAGCATTAATTATTATGTCATTTGGCTTAAAAATATCTTTGTAGAATTCTGAAGCATTTTCTGGAACTACAAAAAAACCGCATTAAATTTTTAACATCTTTCTGCTTTTCGGGTTTCACATGATTAATTTGTGGTAACTTTTCTAATGTATCAAAAATAGATAAATTAGCGCCTCTTTTAAGGACTGGTACTGTTAAAAGTGAGTTCTCATCATAATTTGGTGAAATGTTTAATGTTTTTTCCCTTTATTATATGAAAACATTTTTTGCTCAGTAGATTTAAATGTGTTTACTTTCATAATACTTTTTGCTAACTTTTTAAAGTCATACATAAAAAAATCTTTATTTAGTATATGAACTTTTGTAAATTGCCTAAATGTATCGTGGTATTCAGTAGGTGATACAATAATTTCTTTTTTACGAAGGCATTTTTCAATACGTCCAAATACTTGATCAGGGGGCATATAACTATGCCCCCTAACTGGAAATATATGATTTATCTTATCAAAAACTGTTTGTCTGCAGTTTATATAATATAATAATGTTGAGATTGTAAACTGATTTTTATTCTGAGCAGAGCACGAATCTGAAAATAGATTAAGAATTTTAGGGGGACTATCTTCATTTTTAACGCGTTCTTCTAATTGTTCCAAAAAGTTAAGTAAGGCTGAACATATTTCATTTGGTCCTCGACCACTTTCTGATTCTACCCATGTATATAAATAACAATTTTTGGAACTTTGATCAGAGTTACCAAAATTAATCACAAATGTAAGATTATATACCCATATTTGTCTGCTGTAAAATGTGTCAGTGACGGATAGTTTAGGAATGGCTTGATTTTGCACCATGTCAAATGAGACATTGATCTCACCAGGTTTAACATTTAACATCATTTTCGAAAATATTTTAGAACGAATTTTATGGGTATTAAGTTCAGTTTTTAATTGTATCTTCATATCTTTATTATCTTCGATTTTTATTTTTACTCCTAGTTCTGTACAAAAACTGCAAACGTCTTGACGTGGATGGCCAAAGTTCAAATTAAAATTGGTAGTAAATATTTTATGAAATTTATTTAATGATGAAACTGGTTTATCTTCTGTGGTTCTTTGAAATTTCCACTGTTTCCATAAGTAACTTACAGACCACTGTGGTGGCAAGTAACTTCTACCTGTATCACACCTTGCATAATGGCTCTTTTTACATTTTAATTTACAAATAAAAGCAATAATACTTTCACTGATTTCTTTTGATTGAATTGTGGATCTTGCACCACCTCTTTTTTCTTGGGGACTAGATCCTAACAAATAAGTAGATGCTAACAAATTTAATCGCCTACGTGTAAAAGTTGTTATTTGAGTAAAGCTTGTAATGCATACTGGTATTCTATCTCCCTTATTATTAGGTAAGTAATACTTAATTACATTTCTCAAAGTTGTATTAGGTTTACGGCGATTTGTTCTTTTTGGTCTTGTAACTGCTAGGAAAGTTAAGATAAATTTATCTTGTTGAATCTTGCTAGACAATTTTGATAAGTTATAACGAAACAAATTCAAATCTTCAATTGACAGTTTAAAAATTTGACATTGAATATTAGGTTCTTTATGACCACAGTTGTTTTCAAAAAACCAATCTGAGTTTATATGATTTTTAACTAATTGTTTTTGTTTTTTCTGATTTATTAAGTTTCGTTTTCTACCATGGACTACTACTTTTACAGGCTCAGGAAACTCTGGGTCAGAACTTATCAAAGATAACGTGGATGTTGCTGATTGTAAATTTGATATACCTGTGTTCATAAGAAGATTTGGAGTTGGATTTACAGTATCTAAAATATTACTGACAGAATGTGTAGGACTATTATTGAAAGCTGAAGGTATTTCGATAACAACAAATTGATTATTGGACACATCTTTATAAGGGTCATCAACACAAAACTCCACATCCATATTTTCAAAATTTAGTACATTCATATCCTATGGAGCCATACATGTATTCATAAAATTAAAATAAATATATTTCTTTATCAATAATTTAATAAAACTATTATTCTTACATTTTGTCTTGGTATTATGGTTTCTTTGTCAGAATCTCTTAATACTAATAATAATTCAGAGTCAAGCTTGTTATAATCCTAACAAAAATATATATTTTAAATGTTAATTATTTATTTATTTATTTAAATTAGGTACCTATACTAAATAAAATAATTTATACCAAAATCTTTACCAAACAAAACATTCAAATTTAAACAATTTATTTAAAATAAATTAGATATGATTTTTATTTTATAGTTAATATATTATTCTTACATTTTCTTTTGTGTAATGGTATTTTGGACAACATCTGTTGATACCATCTCAGAGTTAAGCATTTGATAATCATCCTAACACATCCATTAAAAAAAAAATGTATTAATATTAATAATAATTAAGTATTAAATAAAATAAACTTAAATTTGTAAAATTATTATAGATAGTTTTATAAACTTTCACAAATAATAGGTACTTACACATTTTTTAGGATGTTTGGCTGGCTGACTAAATACATTTGTTTTAGATAATAACCATGAAGTTACTTTTGCCTATAATAATCATACATTGTATTTTAAAAATGATTTATAGTTTCCAATAAAAATGTATATTAGTTACCTGACTACTATCATCTTTAGATGAATAGTCTAGTCTTCTTGATACATTTTTAAAAGTTAAATCTTCTTGCTTTAATTACATAAAATATTATATAATAAATATATGAATATTACAATATTAGCTAATGTCATTTAAAATGGTCATAATAATTATATTTATTATGTCATATTGTACTGGTACAGTAGTAGTTACTGACAATAATAAAACATTTTATTATGACAATAAGTTGATGACAAATATTTTTATATTCATAGATAATATGTAATAATGAAAAAGTACTTACGTTTAGAGCAGCAAGTACAAGTTTTTTGGACCTAGTTTTCATATTGAAAATCTTTTTCTTTTAAGTATTTCAAAAACTAATAAATTATTTAATATTTTTCATCAGTTTTATTCTTCTGTGATAAGTTTATGCATAATACGTTATCAATACACTTTTGGCGGTAAACAGCCAAATCACAACACTTTTTGTTATCATTAAATGAAGTTAGTAATGGTTTTTTTTTTTCATCGAAATAATAAAGTTATAAACATAAAATTAGAATTAATCTTATTTACATATTTAATACTCAAATTTATTTAAACTAAGTAAACTCGAAATTAATTTGATGGTAAAATTATCAAAAAGCAATGGCACGTTTTGGAAAATAGAGAATTGATGCCCTATGCAATTAGTATGGGAAATGGTGCGTTTTGCTTTGAGATTGGCAATAACACGTTTTGGAATGATATATGGCAATGGGACGTTTTGACGTAACAACTAGTTGAGTCCTATAGTTATATTATGGGCAATAGCACGTTATGGAACAAAGTGGCAATAGAACGTTTTGGAAATTAATAATATAGGCGATAGCACGTTTTGTAACAAATACCGATTTTAAGATCGATGCCACTGAAAAAATAATTCTGATATCGAAAAAACGATTCCAAATACATATTCCTCAGCATATTTACCATAAGAATCGATATCTAACTCGATTTTGATAAAAATGGCAATAGTGCGTTTTGGAATGTCGCCCTTCAATTAGATGCTCATAGTTTGGTTTAATTGGATTTATTATTTTGAAAATATTTCTCTAGCTTATAAGGACATAGCAATTTACAGATTAAAATATTCTATACATAAAAAAAAAATTGCAATAACATACGGGAATTGATGATAATTTACCTTTTTATTTTTAGCATATAAATATTTTTTTTATATTGTATATTTGAAATTTTATTGATTTGTATATACTTACGTTTTACTGAAAATGCGTCGCGTATCGCTGTTGGTTGCCGTTGTTCAGTGATCGTTTTTTCACAAAATGTAAAAATAAACGACAAAACAAAATTTATACACGATAACGAATACTCAAGTACATCGCGAGAACAGCCGAACGTCGCCTCGCCTCACTTCGGCGAATGTGTTCTGCCGGCATTATATAAAATATAAATCTATAATAATTATAAATATCATACGAAATATTTTCGGTATTCGGTATTACCATTGATTACAAATACAAGTATTTAGATGTAAGTATTTATAATCAATGGTATTACGTATTCTTAGAAAACCCAAACTCCAAAAAGTTGGATCTTACATACGACTTCTAATAATAAACATAGTTTAGTATTTTCATTGATTTATAATCAATTACGCAAAAAATGATTATCAAGTGCGCATCTAGCTTTTCCAAATACGCAAAATAAGCCCAACTGCGCTTTAGAATAAGCCCTGAGTTACACCAACCATGCCACAGTCTAGACAACTTTTTATTCTGCACATAATTGTTCAAAATCATGTGAGTTTTAGATATAATTGATTTGTATTTTAACTTTATGTGGGGGAAATAAATATGAATAACTAGCTGTCCCGACACGGCGTTGCCCGCGTATTAGTTGGTTTTTTTTTGCATTTTCGTAGGCCATGTATTAGTGTTATTATGTATGAGAAAATTTAAAAGTAATAGGTAAAGTATCTAAATGTTAAAATTAAGTACAAACCAACATATATATTTTTTGAATTTACATTTTATTCATCTTATATTAAATTATTGTTTGTAATCAGTGACCTACTTACAAAATATACTATATACATTAAAAACATACAAAAATAAATTAAATTATTAAAACTAAAAATTATCTAAGTACTACTTTGTGTACAACATTCCTGGTTAACCTGTCTTTTGCTAACACGAAGAGATTTGATGGTTTTTCCTACACGTGAGCAGGCAACATATAGCTATCCATGTGAGAAACATGTGTTTTCCAAATCCAAACCGCAAATAGACATTGTTTGGCCTTGAGATTTATTTATAGTCATCGCAAAAGCTAAACAAATCGGAAATTGGAGCCTTTTAAGCAGTATTGGAGATTCCGACGCTATCAGTGGAATACGTGGCAACAGGACGATATCTCCTTTAAATTTTCCCGACAAAATTGTTGCTTCAAGAATATTTTCGGTCATTTTTTTAATGACTAAACGTGTACCGTTACATAATTGAGGTGGGTTTAAATTACGTAGAAGAATAATTGGTGAACCAATTTTCAATTGAAGGTTGTGTGGTGGCATTCCTGGCAAATCCAGAGAATTCAAAAATTCAGTTGAAAGTTTACGATTTCGTTTTCATCAATAACTGTGTCGATTGATTTAAAAGACATAAAATCACCGGGCAAAATCTGTTGTATATGGAAGTTAATTTCGTTCACATTAACATTTTTTTTTCTTGTTGATTATAATTTTCAAAAAAGTTTTCCAAAGATTCCACAATTGCTCTCTCTTCTGCTTGTTCGATGAAATCATGCAGGCGCCGAGTTGTTACGCGTTCCTCACAACTGCCCATAAAATAAATTTGGAGAAACTTTGAATCATCATTAGGCATTGGCATTAATGACCCAATCTTGTGGTACACTTGGCCTTGGATTTTGAACGTAGTTACAAAATTATTTCCATCAGATGTGAGGTCGCAAATTTTAGTTGCGCCAAAGGACGTCATTTGGAAGCAAGAATTGAATTTGCGTGTCTTACGTAAAATTAATTTCGAATCGTCTGATTCGCCAGCAAGAAATGATTTTAAAGGTTCCGGTGGAATAGGAAGAGGTGCCAGTACAACTTTTCCAGATGCACAACACATACCAATCGTTTCATTGCAGAATTTTAACGCTTGACAATATTGGCATATTTTATCCATTGCACCAATTATAATTTTAGTATCTGCAGAGTAATTGATATCTGGTGCATATTCGAACGCAAGGCGAACGAATGATGCACGTGTTAATGTACGGTTGGTTTGTTGTCGCTCTCTGTCAAGTTCTCTAAATGTGGCTATGTGCCGTTCTCGCGCCGATCTTGTTCTCAATATATTTTGTCGTAGACGTTCATCACGCTGTCCTCGAGACTCTTGTCTGCGAATTTCTGCTGTTCTGATTTGTTGAGCTGCGTTTCTTGCTGCAATTTGTTCTTCCGATTCATGAGCTCTATTAGCACGCATATGTCGTGCATTTTTACTATACTGATTGTGTTAAGATTGTGTTAGATTTCCGCTGCATTATATTAAATTTAAAAAAAATTAAAGAATATTCAATACTGAACACTGCACAATAATAACACAATACCAAGTATTTATGGTTAGTGTGTAGGTAAAGTAAAATACGAAAACACTAAACCGATACAAATTAAACTGTATAAATAAAAATAACAAACAAAACTCCTAACGACGCGATTAACTCGATAATGACTGACTCGGTCAGATTTTTGCGCTTTATATTAACTGATGAATACGTCGTACCGAACTTCGCATTTTATACCTTTGAACATTTCTCGAAAATTATACATTATAATATTGTTTTATTAATAAACAAATTATTAAATTAATATTAATATTATAAATAATATTATTCTTCATTACAACAATTGCAATGCAAAAAATAATATTGAGATAAAAACTATCCTATATATTTTAGGTCACGGGAAAACCCGAAATACACCATGCAATTATACACATTTATTAAAAAGTTAATTAAAATATTTAAAATATTAAAAAAAATTGAAAAAAACCATCCTATATTTTAAGTTGGACCAAATTACACACGGTGTAAAAAATTTCATCAAAATCGGTCCAGTAGTTTCGGAGATTATCGCGAACATACATCGTGACACGAAATTTTTATATATACAGATTATAAAAATATTTAATTATTATTTCAGCCAATACCCATAATCTACGCATTGATGGAGTCCAAGACGGAAGCAGCATACAGTTTAATAGTTTAATGCTTATAAAATGTAAAGCTTTATTTCCTTCCATAATACCTAATTGCATGATGACAGATTTTGAGACAGCTTTACAAAATGCATTTGCAACTGTTTACTCTGAAACTGTTGCACATGGGTGCTGGTTTCACTATGTCCAGGTAATTAACAAATAATGTTTATTTGTATATATTGTGGTATACCGGTATTTCAGTATACGCGGTATAACCAACTAGGTAAGTTTTACCCTCGTATTCACTAGTTAATGACACCCTCTAAAATAAATTAGAATGGCACTGTTAACTAGGGAGGTACGATGGGTTTGCGGTAAATCAACTATGCCTTACCCTCGTATTTTTTAGTTAATGACACTCTCTAAAATAAATTAGAATGGCACTGTTAACTAACGAGGTACGATGGTGTGCGCTTGTCGATTCTTCGCTCCTTTATAATGGAAACGACTCGAAGATTACCTATACCCGTGGTACGTATATCTCGGCGCTGTTTCCTATATAAAGGTAGGAACGCAAGGAAGACTTAAATTATATCCAACTCGGGTTGTCCTGGTCGGAAACACTTCTTTATTAAACTCAAAAAGCACAAATAAACAATCAAAAATTCTATTTGTTTAACCCGTACTATAACCGCCTCTTCACACGTGTGATCGTCGTACCTACACTCTCCCCGACTCATTCAGCGACAGCGGGACTCCTCCTGCCCGTGCGTACGGCGGTCTTATATACGAAATTTTTCTTGTCGCCTCAGCACATTTTGCTTCACCGGCCTCTCCCGTGTTTTATTTAAAAATATTTTTCTTTATACATATTATGTAATTATTTAGACGACTGTCTACTATATACGACAATATATACATGTATATAATTATTATTAGATTCTGAGAGTAGCAATTAATGAATTGATTTTACAATGTGTTTTTTTTTAATTATAATACTGGCCCTAAAACTATTATTGTATATTTTCATGTTTCAATTTACTATTTTCTAGGCATTAATAAAAAATGTTAAAAGACTGGGTCTAGCACAATACGTGAAGGAAAATGTACAAGCCCAGATCTGTTTAAAAATGTGCGCTGCTTTAGCATTATTGCCGGTGAACAAAATTGATGAAGGTTTTCAATTAATACGTCGCCATGCCATAGATAATAATGTTAGATTTGCTACATTTTTTTATCTATTATTCAAAGTATGTGAAATTACTTAGGGATATTTTTTTTTAAATATGTAATTCTGTAATATTATAAAATCAACTATCTTCGATTTAAGCTATTGGCTACGGAACAGAGGACCTGAAGTTTTTTCTGTATATGGTTTACCTAGAAGAACCAACAACAATGTTGAATGCTTTCATTCCCAATTGAAGGAAAAATTCCGAATTCTTCATCCTAATTTATGGACATTTTTAGGTAATTAAATCACTATATTCTAAATTTATAAAATCATATGGGTATTTGGTAAATTATTATTAAATATAGATTATAGATGTACCCTGGTAAATATATTTTCATCAAAGCTAATTTTATATTTCTTATAGAACACTTGAAAAATTTGAATACCATGTGACTGTAAAACAACTAGCGTCTAGCACTAGGACAGAGAATATCTCGTGCTGTTAAAGTTAAATATTTACTAAACTCTGGAAGAATTTTAAAATCTACTCAGCAATTCGACCTTGGGCATATAACATTAAAAGAATTTTTACTACAATGCTCACACAGTGCAGAACGTTATATCCGTGAAGAAATGAACTGGCACATAAATGTAGAACAAGGTAACCCATTAGTAATAAAGTTTAAACCAATTTTATAAAAAAAAAAAATGATACATGTTTTGAACATAGTTGTAATAGAAGAGAATGAAGATGAAATAGCTGTAAGAGTCGAAGGTAATGTTTTTTTTTTTTAAGTATACCTACTTATTAAATTTCAAACCTAATTAAATGTTTTTTTTTTTTTAATTGTGTTAAAACAGATCATCAACCAGAACTTCCTGAAAACATAGAGGTTCCTGTAAACACAGTACTTCCTGAAAACGCTGAGCCAGAAGAAGTGCGTGAATATAAGATATCCGAAAAAAATTATTTTGATATTGTAAGTTATATACTCTATTAGGGGATGAAAGGGATTTTTTTATTCCCGAAGATTTGGAGTTGGTTAGATGGCAGAAAGAATACGGAAATGATGAATATCCAGATAATATTCCTTATGTCCAAATTGATCGAAATCTTCAAGTGAATCTTTATAATGAAGAAACAATTTGTGTGTGTGCAGGGATGGGGCTAGGTCTCATGCATCTGTACCTTGTGGACACAGAGTGTTGTGCGTAGATTGCGCAGACCAACTATGTAATAATCGTTTTCCAATTTGTAATGGAGAGTCCACCGGTGTCATTCGCATATGGCAATAGTATTTTTTTTTTTTTTAATTTATTAATTTTTGACTTAACATAGGTACCTTCAACTTTAAATGTATGCTTAATAAATTGTGTTTTTAGACTTCATATTTTGTTACAATTATTACCTAGTTTTATATACACCTATTACCAAGAAAGTATCATTGAATATAGAATTTATCAAGGAAGTGTTCTGCATCCTATTTTGATTATATTCTATAGGTAACTATTAAATATTAATTTTGTCAGTGATTTATAGATGTTGATGGATTAGTTGTTTTATATCCTGATGTAACCGGCTTGCTTTTCTCTGAATAAGTCATGTAAAGTGGCTCATTATAAAGCCACTGTCGCCTATTGGTGTGAACTACAAAGTTTATCTATGCCTAAATTTGACTACTAAAGTACTAAATACAAATGAAATATTGTTTGATTCTTCTTTAAAACTTAATAAAATCCATCTTAAAAAAAATGTATAATAAATAAAACAATAACTATAAAACCATAATAGGTAATAATATAATAAACATAGGAAAAACTTATTTGCTACTTCATAAGTTTTTCATTTTTTTTTTTTTTTGCTCCAATAATTTATTTGATTTTGGACATAATTGTAAACCAGGTTCATCAAAGTTAATTACCATGTAGCTATCATTTAATATGTCTAAACTGAAAATTGAATGCTCTTTTATAGCTGCTCTAACTTTTGAAATAACCTCAGTATGCATTTTTGCTATATCTTTGTGTCTATAAAATAATTTAAACCATACACCGATTGTTTCTGAATGAATTTTTTATTTTTAAATCTTTTAACGACTTTCATATCGAGTCTTTAACATTTTCTGGGTGTACAGAGAAACCTTTAGCCTGTGTTAATGTAGTTTGAGGACCCATTATACGACATATAGGTACAGTATTGTTTACTTTATTACTAAGTGTAGATTTTTGAACATCCAGCTGCTTCTTTATGAACTTGATGTAGCAACTTTTATACTTTTAATAATAAAGATGGCTGTATTTTGTAAATCAACCTCAGTGTACTGGAATCTTACATTAGTTTTTTTTTTTCTACTACATCATTAACAGTCGATGTTTCAGAGCTATTCATGTTTCAACTACCTACAAATGAATAAATTTAACTTGAAAAAAAATGTATTTAATAAAGTTAGCTGAAATTTCTATATCTTTATAATCAAAAAGAGAATAAGAATAGTGAAAACTTTTTCAAATAAAATTAATGTTCATTTACTGTATGTAAATATATTAGGTACAGATTCAATAAATTAAAACAGTTCATTCACTGTTTTTTCTCTAAATTCGTAAACCAGTGTCCAAACCCCGTTAAAGTAATACAATAGTCAATAACAATGTAAAAAATGAAATATTAATAATAAACGTTTTTCTGATAGTATAAGTATTGGTTTGAACAGCTAACTAATGTTTTGAAAGATTTGAACGCATACCTAATTTACCTTCATAATAAATGAGTTAAAACACTTTTACCAGCTAAGAAATAATCAAAGGACGCTTCAGCTTCGATCCTTTATTTCAATCTGGTTTTAAGTATAGGTGAATTTAAGTTTGAAAGCAATTATGATTTAATAATTGTTAAAAATGTATCTAGGTAGCACAATAATACAATTATAATAATATAATTTAATATGTGTATGTAATTTAAAAATAATTTATTAAATACATTTGAAAAAAAATAGAGGGGTTCTAATGTAACTCAAGGATCGAAGCAGAAGCGTATATAGATCATTTCCCAGCTGGTAAAAGTTTTTTATCTCAATTATTAATGAGGTAAATTACGTGTTCAAAATTTGAATTTTTCAAAAAAGAATTGGCGGGAAATTTTGTTTTGCCAATTTCTCAAACATAAAATCTAGTCGCGGATTTTTTGAGAACAGAAATTTGATTTACAGGTGTCACTGCATTGAACCTCGAAAATTTACAAGACGATACAACCCATATTGAAGGAACTAGTACTTCAAAATATATATCCCGAACCAAAAGTCGGATAACCTCGGTCTCGGTATCCATCGATACGGGTACCTCTGTAACATGACCCTCTATAACATTCGACTACGAAAACAGCTCGCCACGCCCAAAAATCTAAGTGTCTGTGCCGAAAAACTCGAAAAACGCAAATTTAGAACTTTTGAAGCTCCAAAAGACGGAGAAAAACGGATCTTATTGTCTCGACATAAGACGCCGAATTTGATCACCGACCTCTATACAAATCTCGAGTTTCAGAAACGTGGTACAAAAGCTAAACCTTTTTCAAAATACACCTATAGGAAGAGGAGGGGGTCATAGGTATTTTCAATTTATTCAGAATTTTGAAATAGGTATTTCAAAAATCATACTGATAAAGTGATAACATTTATAATTTGATTAAACCTCTTTTAACCAAATAATATAGAGATTGCCTATATGTTACTCCTATTATACTATTATTCCTGAATATTACTTTCCCATGTAAATATATTCCTGGTATTTAAATTCCCGTCGATTATTTTCCGACTTAATATTTTCCCAATTTTTATTTTCCTTTGTAATATATTCCTGTATAACATTTTCCTATGTAATAGTTTCCTACGTAATTAGTTTCCTGATTTTTGAATTCTTATATATTATTTTCCTTATTTATATTTTCATTAATTTTAAATTCCTAAGCATCGTTTTCCTCTAAAATATTTTCCTAATATATATTTTCCTGATAATATTTGTTCCTGTCATAAAAGCATTCCTGACAAATATTGTCCTGAATTTAATTATTCCTGACGAAAATTTTCCCCAAAATTATGCGCCACCCCTTAAAATGTGAGCTACATACAGAGCATCGTCCTATAACAGTAACAAAATTGTTTCCATGTCGAGATACATGAGCTCTTTGGAACAATATACAGCATGGCAATTGGGTATGGATCCAAAAGTGTTCAGCTAGTATGGGTGTCCATTGATTCTTTTGTAACGCTTGATAACTTTTAAAATGTTGCTTTGGTCTATTTTTGTCATTCAGTCTATATACAATATCATGCGGCTTGATCAAATTCCACTCATCAACAGAAAAAGTAAAAACAAACTTTCTTTTTGGTAGATCTTCATCAAAGTTGCTACGATCATCTGAACTATCTAAATAAATATAAATATATATTATATATATATACATAGCAATTTTGATTTTATTAAATATGTAAAATTCAAAATTTGTTTATGTTTTAGCTCAAAGAGATACAAAATATTTTTAAAATCTTAACATGTATGAAAAGTGCTAATTTTATTATTTGGTGAAAGTTTCAAATATTGCTATTAAAGCAACTCATGAGAAACATTGCATTAATTTTTTAAGATCTTTAAAAACTCCCACAAACATCCAACCAAAAAATGTTTACACTTTTTTATAATAAATGTTACTAACCACTTTCATTCGGTGAATCAATAATAACATTAGATGTTAAAGTTTTTGAACAATTTGGAAATCCAAGGTTTTTTTTAACATCATACCTGTTTTTAAACACTAATGTATGTATAGCACTTTTAGATATTTTATTTTCTAAGTGAGCACTAATTTCAGCCCATACTGGATTAGTATAAACAGCTATTTCTAAAGAAAAAATATATAAATGTGCATCTTAAAATAAATGTTAAAAATAAATAGGTATTGTGAGATTTGGTAGTTATATTTAATGCAAAAATATTCTTTCATAACAAATTAAAACGATGACAATCAAAAATCAATAATAACACTGATTATTTTTTTTATAATTTTAGTATATATTTAACTTATATTTAAATATTTAAATAAACGTGTTGGTAAATTGTGTAAGAAAATTAATTTAAAAATAATTTACGAAACGAATTTTTATTTTAAAGCGGCTGGTGCAATGTAATTTTGTATACAAAAATACGCTTTACGGGAATAATTATCATGTTATATGGATTAAAATCAACCAAATTTGATGTTTTTTTTTTTTTTTACTAATAGAGCATAACCCTACAATGCATGGTGTTGCCTGTGGGCAACAATGTGTATAATAGCCTCTAATATCAAAAATACTTCTCGTAAAATGTTAATAAATACTTATAAAAGTACTTAAGATGGTATATATTCATTTTATGGTGATTATAATAGTAAGGAAATAACTAATTATATTTATTTTTTTTAAGCCTTTTCAATATTTTTTTTTCGTTATCGGCATTATCAATTTTTTCACTGATGTATGCATTTTCACAGTACAATAAATCAGTAATATTTCATATAATAATTTTGGGAAAATTTTTTTTGTATTTCCTACACTGTAATAAGTCAGTTAGTATAGAATAATTGACATTTTGTCGATTCGTACTACTGTACTAACTCGGTTTTTACTTTGTTGCCTGTGAGCAACATTATGCATTCACATTATGTTATCATGATAATATAAACAAATGATAACTAATAGACAACAACTTGCGTTTCACTGACTGTCGCTGTTCAACGACTAATATTATTTTGAGTTGTTGACTGTTTTTAGTGTACTTTTTAAGAATAATAATTTAATATGGCTAATAAAATAGACGATAGTGACATATTACAGTTATTAGATCTACCATCAGGATCTGAAGATGATTTTGAAAGTGACGTCGATGATGATCAACTAGATTTATATAGTAAATTTAGTAATTTATTAGAAGAACCAGATATTACTACCTTTGAGGGATTATATCTCAGCAGTTTTCTTCTGAATCTATTGTCGACGAAGATGTTATATTTCCTATTATAGAACCTGTTGTAGATAATAGTCAATTTTCTGATATAAATATTTCATCCCCCTCAACATCCACTGAACCAGTTATTAGAAAACAAAATGTTTCAAATAATAAAAAAACTAGACAATCTAAACAAACAATCCCAGTTATTGCATCAGTACCTTCTATACCATCAATTGAAGTGAAAAATGTTGTTTGGACTGAAGGTAACTTTCCAGTAATAAATACCCATTTTCTTGGCAATTCGGATTTACCTAGTGATATCCTAGAATTAGAAACCCCTTTTCAAATATTCAAATATTTTTTTACCTCTGATTTGTTAGACCATATACATATGTTGTGAAACATATAAATATGGTGTACAGAATAACTCAAGTAACCCCTTAAAAATTAACAATGAGGACTTACAAAAATATTTTGGTATTCTTATAATAATGAGCTTGATAAATACATATAATATAAGAAATTACTGGTCATCAGTATTGGGTAATGATTTGATAAAAGCTACAATGACTTTAAATATATTTGAAAAAATTAGAGCTAACCTTCATTTTAATGATAATTTATCAACTTCTACTGGTCCAGGCAGAGATAAAATACATACAATTAGGCCACTTATTGAAACGTTAAGAAAAAGATTTAGTTCTATACCAATTGAAGAAAACTTGGCAGTTGATGAACAAATATGTAGTACAAAAGAACGAAGTTCACTCAAAGTATATATGCCCAATAAACCTCATAAATGGGGTTACAAGTTTTTTGTTCTTAGTGGTGCCTCAGGTATTGCATATAATTTTGAGTTTTGTTCAGGTCAAGAAAATAATAGTGAAAGTAGAAAAGCAAGTGAGCCAGACCTAGGTGCTAGTGCAAATGTTGTTATGCGCCTTAGTGGAGTTATACCTAATAACCAAAATTTTAAATTATTTTTTGGCAATTATTATCCTACTTTGCCACTGTTAGTTTATTTAAAAAAAAGAAATATATTATCTTTAGGCACTGTAAGAAGAAATAGGTTAAAAAATGTAATGTTGCCAGATGATTCTATTCTAATGAAACAACCTAGGGGCACTACTGCCCATTGTATATCCAAAGTGTTAGATACAGACATAGTTTCTGTCATATGGAAAGATACAAATATTGTAAGTTTGCTGTCGACATTTACTGCTATAGACCCAGTTGTAAAAGTAAGTAGGTTTGACAGAAAACAAAAAAAAGAATTGAGGTTGATTGTCCAAATATAATACAAGTCTATAACAGACACATGGGTGGTGTTGACTTACTAGATGAGTTACTTGGGCGTCATAAGATAAAGATGAGGAGTAGGAAATGGTACATGAGAGTTTTCCATCATTTATTGGATGTAACTGTAGTAAATTCTTGGCTTCTACATAAAATAATTCAGAAACAGAAAGGAAATAATAGTGTGCTATCATTGGTAAAGTTTAGGGAACAACTTGCTTTATCTCTCTGCAAAATTGGTACCTATACCCCAAAACGTGGACGTCCCACTAATGATGTACAAGAAGGAATTATAAAAAAAAGGTAAAATGGGCACTAAAATAGGACAGCATGCACAAACAAAAGAGGTGAGAACTGATAAATTAGATCATTGGCCAATTGAAAGTGAAAAAAAAACTAGATGTAAGAATCCAGGTTGCAAAGGTTTTACTTTTATGATGTATGGAAAATGTCAAATAAGTTTATGTTGTGGCAAAGGACTAACTTGTTTCACCAAATGGCATACAACATAAAAATTCATTATAATTTTTAAATTATTATTTTAGTTTTTTGTGGCTTATATTAGTTATTTTGTTTTATTTTGTTATGTATTGACAGTTCAGTCAATTACATTTTTGTTCGAAGTTTATACCAAAAAGGTTGTTGATTTTTTATTATTTTTATTTCTATATTTTTTTTTTTACATATTGATACTACATTGATTACTACTTAATGTTACATTTTTAAAAAATTATACTTTGTTTTGTAATTGGCAAGTTAGTCAATTATTTTATTATATTTATAGTTATTCAATAAACAATAAAACTTTTCAAGATATACATTTTTAAATTTATTAAATAATTAATTATGTTGTACCCATAAACGCATAGTGTTGCTCACAAGCAACAAACTAAAAAATTGGTTTTTTAGGGAATAATACCAAAAAAATTTTTAAGTATTTTTCCCTTGATAAGGAGTAATAAAACAACCAAAAAAAAATCAAAAAAAAAAAAAATTATTGCATTTTAGTCTCAAGGCCACATATCCAACTCTGTTTTTCAATATTTTAATCACTTTAATTAAACTTCATAATACTATATCTTCAAAAATGTTACAATTTTAAGCGTTCTTTTTTTTATAAATTATATTACTTATACCATTATTATTTTAAATTTGCTCAATATACCATATCAATCCCCCTAAATATGTATTAGATAGTAGATAAATGGAAAAGTATTATAATTAAGGTAGAAACTAAAATATAAAATTTAATTTTCATATTTTATAGAACCGCGGAAATTTTGAAATAAAATAATTTACTTTATCAAAATGTGTAGGTTTATTATAGGTACATATAATTTATTTTGGATAAAATTATTTTGAATGGAGATACCAATAAAACTGTACACAAACCTTTGGTAAAAATTGTGGTACCTTGAGCTAGGGCTTTATTATTTAAATACAAAACTAAGCACTAAATCCTTTTTTCGAATACTAATTTTATAAGTTTTTTAGTAGGTTTACCTATAAATTGCAATTTGTAACAAATTCCAATTCTCATATTACAATAAACTATTTAAACTTACCTTGTATTAAATAATCTTCCAATAAGAAATCATGTATACTAAATAATAATAGGTATAATAGAAGTAAAACGATATATTTCACGTACAGCGGCATTAAAATAACTATTTATTATTATATTAAATTCAAATTTAATAAGTTAAGTGAAAATGCAAGTTGGTATATCACTGTTTAAACTTTAAACTAAAATATCAATAACATTGTTATTTGTTCAACTCAAATTAATGTTCAGTCAGATTAATCAATCAAATCAATTAATAAATCGTTATCATTAAGCGATTTTGTATAAATTTAAAATTCACACGCTCATAACATTTTTTTTTATAATGATGCTTCGAGTTTTCTCTATGGGTATTTCAAGGAAAACTTACGGAATACTTATCATCACAGAATATAATAATCAGAATGGACACTGATAATATTTTATACAGGCAGCATAGGACAATGGCTTGAGTCAGTCGGCCATGACACCTAAGGTATACAGTAGGGCCAGCTCAACCCAACAGTTTGACCAGTTTTTACTGAAAAAAAAGTGGAACCAATTTTTACAATAAAAAATCTTGGTATTCATTTATCGATGATCTCATTATTTCCAAAATGATATTTTAGATTCTGAGCCATGAAATGAATGCATTTACTATTTTGAGTATTTCTATTGTTAATTCATTTTTAAGTTGTCGAATTATTAATGAACATACATTTTTAATTTCTTATTCATAGGCGCAAATAGTGTATAAAATGTAGGATATGTTTGGGGGGCTTAGCTCCTAAAGCCATCCCCCCCTATTTGCGCCTATATTCTTATTACAAAGCAGAATATTTTGATACATTCAAATTTAATGATAGTTAAATTAACCTAATTTATTTTGTTTTTAATTTTATCATATTTCACTATTTCAGTCTTTCGTTTTCATTTCAAAAAATATTTACAGTGATATCTTTCAAATCTAACTTATATGGAAATACTGGTACAAAACACTATAGTCTATAATTTAATTTTGTGTTGAAAAAAATTAAGTACACTAGCATCACAGAATAGAACAATGCTAGCGTTGTATAAACAAATTACCTTTTTTTTAACTTAATAAAAAGTTAACAAAAAGTGTGTATTGACTTTAAATTTTTTGTTATTGGTGCATATTAACTTAACTTAACTAAGTTAAAAAAAAATATTAACTTGCCCAGCCTTGCTTTTTGATGTACTTAACTACAACTGTTTGCTATTTCTGTAATTATAGTCTTCTTACACAAAATATAACAATGCTTCCAATCATTTTTTTTTAAATATAATAATTGGAGAATTGCTAACTAGTAGGAACAGTAAGTTGTATTATGTGATAGGAATATATATTAAGTCATACAGACATAACAAAAAGTATATGCAAATAATTCACAATAAACAAAATATATTAATAAAAAAAACAATAATAGTACATTACATGAGAGTAAAAAATAATACATAATAACAATTATAATACATATAACATTCTAAAGGTGGTAAAGAATATCTAACTTTCTATGTTTTCTTCCTGTTAATGACATATCTTTATTTAATTAATTTATTTAATAATATATCCTTAGGCGAATATATAGATTTTTAAGAAATTCTAGGTCAAAATTATTGCATGAATGTTCAAATGGAACATTGTCAATTAAATTTTTTAGCTTTCTGCCAACATTTTCTTCTACTGCAAAGATAGGAAAGTTAACTATAAAAATTTCGTCTAATTGATTAATAAAATTAAAAAAATTATCCGGAGGAACATTTAAATTTCCATAGTTAGAATGATTGGCAGTTTCGTAGGATTTAAAATATGTAAACAAAAATGATTGGTCTAATTGTTGTTGGTGCTTAGCATAATTTAGGCATATATCACAGCTATGTTTTTCAATACATATTTTTATTAAGTAGCCACATACATAAGTAAGGACATTTTGGGCAGGAAAGTTTAATTCACGATAATCTGTGGTACCTATTTTTAAATTACAAAAATTAAATGGAGATTTCTCTGAAAATAGCACACATGAATTGCTCAACGGTGGTGAAATTTGCCCAATAGTTGTTAGAATTTCACTCATGTCTTCTAAGCAATTTGATCCTTCGGAGTGTTTGAAATAATTGACAAAAAATATTTTTTTAAAAGCCTATAAAAACTGTATTGGTGTGGGATTAACATTATTGCCGTTTTGATTTCGAAATGTTCCAAACAGATTTTCAAGGACATCCTGATTAAATCTATAAGTGCATATAAGTGCATAACACAAAATTTGGTGTTTTGGTTGTCATCCCACAGCATTAATAATGAATTAATGGTAATCGTCCAACCATTCAAAAATTTCATTCGCTTAGTAACATCAATTATTACAGTTTCTCCATCCACTTTCTTGGTATCCAGAATTCTCATGTTTTTGAATACTTCAAGCATGTGGAGAAAATGTTCTCTCTGTTTAGCCGTGTTTTTAAATGGTTGATTAAAATCTTTACTACCGGATTTTTTTTTTTGAATTTAATAAGTCAAACAATTTGTCCATATGCTCGATAAATGTTATAGTAGTTTCTGCAGTTAAAGGCAATGAACCACCTTGAACACAACATTGCATAGCTGCTGCTACTGTGTTGCTAAAAACTTGAACTGCATATTTCACCTTCATTTTCTGAAATGGTCCCGGATTGATGTGAGTTTCAGATAACTTGGGTGCAAGCCGATTCAAGCCTTGGTCCAATTTATAAAAGTCAATGAGATATTTTTTGTCTGTAGTACCATTTAAAAAAGTTAAATTATACTTGAAAAAATTATTTCTTGTTGACTTTAGTAGATGTGGTACGTCAAATACATAAAATATTTTGTGGCCATTAACATAAAAGAATGGACGTTCACATGACACATTCATTGTTTTGGAAAAACTAGTAAAATTTGATCCTTGGTCGCTTGTTAATACTCTAATATTAAGTGATGTCTTTTGAATACGAGTGATTACGGCAAATATGGTATTTTGAAGATGAATTCCAGTAGAACTATTGTTAATAAAAAAATATGCAATAGGTTGCTTCCAATCATAATTTATACTTCTCAACATAAAACAGAGTACATGCTTTGCTGGTTCATATGTTTTTCTGTCATATGAATTATTAAATCCTGGGAAATATT